>NW_013667836.1:64537-80434 GCF_000517525.1 Limulus polyphemus | reverse complement strand
GAACATCCGAAGTCGATAACATTAAACCAGTTCTCGATCAAAGCATTCAAGTAGAATACTCATTTACTTACATGATTACATATGGCAAACAAAGCTTAGAAATAACATTAAACCAGTGGTCGATCCGAACATTCAAGTAGAATACTCAGGTGCTTACATGATTTTGTATATGGCAGACAGAGCTTAGAACTAACATTAAACCAGTTCTTGATCCAAAACTTCAAGTAGAATACTCCGTTACTTACATGATTACATATGACAGACAGAGCTTAGAAATAACATTAAACCAGTGGTCGATCCGAACATTCAAGTAGAATACTCAGTTACTTACATGATTATGTATGACAGACAGAGTTTGGAACTTGTTCCTTCATATAGCTGTATCCAAATATTAATGTAAAACCTTTCTGGTGTATCATTAAAAATCGTGTTCTTGTCTTTCATTTCTACTAATTATAAACTATACTGTATAACTTTCATTAATTATAAACTATACAGTATAACTTTCATTAATTATAAACAATACTGTATAACTTTCATTAATTATAAACAATACTGTATAACTTTCATTAATTATAAACAATACTGTATAACTTTCATTAATTATAAACTATACTGTATAACTTTCATGACTCATTAGACGAAAAATGTTCTAATCTGTGATATCTACAATAATCAAAGTACATTCTAAACCTATCAAAATACCAGTTCAAGGTATGCTCTAGTCCATCATATCTACATACTTCCAGATAAAGACATGTTCTTGTTTGTCATATCTATAGATCAGAAGTGACAGATATGCTCTTGTTTTATATCTACACACCTGAACAACACTGTAGCCTTATATTACATTAGATAATGACACTCATATTCAAGCCACTCGAACTATAACAGACCTATAACATTTTTATCCTTATCCACGTTTTTCCTTTTTTTTTTGTATTTTATTCAGTTTGCGAGTTTGCTACGGTAGAGAGCACCTTATACCACGTGAGATATGCACGTACAAACATCACAGACAGGACTGCCCCGACCTAGAAGGAGCTAACTCTAATCCCTAATGCTATGGTAAAAGAAGCTGCCATACACGTAAGAGTGCGGTGAATCACGGTGGAACACAAAACAGAGGAGGGGGGGGGTAAGGAGCTTTATGTGTAACCCATTATGCACACGTGACGACCGTTCAGACTGACAAGATAACCTTTCTGTCACGCACTATAGTTGAACACTTTTATGGCCAAGTAAAAAAAAAAAAGGGGGGGGGGAAGACGGCATGGGTAGAAGTTTCTGTTAGATAGGTTTCAGAACCAAAATCTGACTTCTCAGCAAACAGTTCTACGACGTAACTGAAACTCTCCCGGTTTCTTCGTTCAGAATTTCAATAGTGTGAGTATTTCTTGTTACCTTGTTTTTCGCCGTGCTTTTTAAAGCGTCTGACAATTATTCAGTTTCGTTTTGTTTTTAATCAAACATTTGATATTCTTTGTTCTTTAAACGTTATTGGATAATGTTTGGTTAGGCAACAATATTATACAACATGAATATCATTGTTAGTTTTAAAATATATATATATATAATTCTAAAGTGAACATGTACCTAAAATCAAACACTAGGTATTTTTATATAGGCAGTTGTCAGAGAATTGGAAACACAATTAGGCCTAACATTTGTGATAAAAATCGTGTAACTGCAGATGTTTTTCTTTCCCAGTTTCTCTAATTTGTACATTGCGGAATCAATACTATCAGAGTTTTGGTATTTGACGAAAGGCATCTTTGGCAGTGATTTATGTGATACAAAAGACAGTCCAAAATGTTATTTATAAATTCCTCTGACTTTGAATTCCAAAGGTGAATAAGGTGAATATAAAAGAAACACACCTGTATTTAAAGCGATTTTAATTTGTACACCCGTACTGAGGAAAGATAATGTGCATTTATGTTCATCACCTTCCCCCATGCCTTCCCACAAAGTACGTCTTTATTAAGAGTGAAAAAAAAATGCAGCTGACGAAATCGTGAGATCACATTCAAAAATATCGCCATCAAGTCATTTTAATTAAGAAGGTAAATACAGTATTGTTACACGAGCTATGTGGGTTTGTCTTTAGCGGTAGCTTGCTTTGATCAAAAGTTAATAGTAATTACCTTAAGGTGGTGGCGAGCGGATATCAATCGTCATATTGTTTACTAGCCACACATTGTCAGTTAGTTATTATTTATCTTAACAGAAACTAATAACTAATTACATTATATACTACGTTTTGGCTGCTAATCTATGAAAATTAATTGGTAATTAGCGACTAAGCACATAGTAACTAAATAATTATTGAACGATCGCAAAAATCCATGGTTGAATAACCTCCAAAATATCACACGAAATGTATCTTTACAATAGTAGAGCTACAAACGATTAATTTGTATTAGTAGTGTATGTAGATTGTATTATTGTCCTATCTGTATCTGCCTGTTGAAAAAGCATATCACACTTAATTATGTGTCGACAAAAGGACACATACACATAAAACACGATAAAACTAGTTCTACATAGTGGGACTGCAGGAACACTAGATAACAAAGACTATAGAGTAGTTTATATGAATTTTGAAGTTAAGCAAAAAGCAACACAAATAGCTGTCCTATAGAGTGAGGTTACAAAAACAATACACAACAACTACAACGGAGTGAGGTTACAAAAACAATACACAACAACTACAACAGAGTGAGGTAACAGAAACAGTACACAACAACTACAACAGAGTAGGTTACAGAAACAATACACAACAACTACAACAGAGTGAGGTTACAGAAACAATACACGAGAATGAATATAGAGTGAGGTTACAGAAAAAACAACAACAATTACAACAGAGTGAGGCTACAGAAACAATACACAACCTCACACCGTTGTAGTTGTTGTGTATTGTTTCTGTAACCTCACTCTGTTGTAGTTATTGTATATTGTTTCTATAACATACTCATTTGTAGTTGTTGTGTATTGTTTCTGTAACCTACTCTGTTGTAGTTTAGTGTTTCTGTAACCTCAATCTGTAGTAGTTGTTGTGTATTGTTTATGTATCCTCACTTTGTAGTCATTGTTGTTTATTGTTTCTGTAACCTCACTTTGTAGTTATTGTACATTGTTTCTGTAACCTCAGTTTGTAGTCATTGTTGTGTATTGTTTCTGTAACCTACTCTATTGTAGTTGTTGTGTACTGTTTCTGTAACCTCACTCTGTTGTAGTTGTTGTGTATTGTTTTGTAAGTACGTGTTATGAAGTGTTTGTGTAACCTACTCTGTAGTTGATATGTAGAGGCACATTGTGTAGTAGTTATGTAGGGTTGTTTTTAGAGCATCATTATGTAGTAGTCATGTAGTGTTTCTGTAGCCTACTCTATAGTCGTTGTTATAAACATAGTAGATTACATAAACACTACATAACAACTATTACAGAATAGGTTACATAAACACTACATAACAACTACTACAGAGTAGGCTATAGAAACACTACATAACAACTACAGAGTGAGTCTACAATAATATTACATAACAACTACAACAGACTAGGTTATAGAAACACTACACGACAATTACTACAGGGTAGGTTGTAGAAACTACATAACAACTACAACAGAGTAGGCTAGAAAAAACAATACAGAGCAACTACAACAGAGTAGGCTAGAAGAAACAATACATAGCAACTAATACAGAGTAGGTTACAGAAACACAAGATAAAAACTAATACAGAGTAGGTTAGAGAAATACTACATAGAAACTAATACAGAGTAGGTTAGAGAAATACTACATAGAAACTACCACAGAGTGTCGGTACAGAAACACTGAAGAGTAGATTATAGAAACACTATATAACAAGTACTACAGAGTAGTTTACAGATACACTACATGACTACTGCATAATGTGGCTCTAGAAACGCTACATAACAACTTCTGCAGAGTGCGGGTACAGAAACACTATATAACAAGTACTACAGAGTAGGCTAGAAGAAATACTACATAACAACTACTGCAGAATAGGTTACAGAAACACAACATAACAACTACTACACAGTAGATTACAGAAACTACATAACAACTACTACGCGGTAGGTTATAGAGAAGACTTAAAAAACAACTACAGAGTAGGTTAGAAGAAACACTACATAATAACCACAACACAGTAGGATAGAAGAAACAATACATAAGAACTATTACAGATTAGGTTACAGAAACACTGTATAACAACTACTAGAAAGTAAGTTACAGAAACTACATAACAATTACTATAGAGTAGGTTACAGAAACACAACATGACTACTACATAATGTGGCTCTAGATATGCTACATAACAACTGCTGCACTGTGTGGCTACAGAAACACTACATAACTACTACTACTACAGAATAGGTTACATGAACAGTGTTAGTGTTTCTGTAACCTACTCTGTAGTAGTTGTTATTATAACAACTATTAGAGAGTAGGTTATAGAAACTATATAACAACTACTACAGAGTAGGTTATAGAAACTATATAACAACTACTGCAGAGTAGGCTAGAATAAACACTACATAAGAACGACTACATAGAGTGCTACAGAAACACTACATAGTAACTACTACAGAGTACGTTACAAAAATACTACATAGCAACTACTACAGAGTACGTTACAGAAACACTACACAGCATCTTCTGCAGAGTGTGAGTACAGAAACACTTCATAACGACTAAAGAGTAGTTTACAAAAACACTACATAACTACCACATAATGTGGCCCTAGAAACGCTAACTAACAACTACTGAAGAGTGTGGCTACATAAGCACTACATAACAACTACAGTAAGTTACAGAAAGACAACATAACTACTACAGATTTAGGTTACACAAATACTACGTAATGCTGCTCTAGATCGCTACATAACAACTGCAGAGTAAGTTACAGAAACACTTCATAACAATAACTACAAAATATGCTACAGAAACTCTAAATAACAATTACTACGGAGTAGGTTACAGAAACATTATATAACTACTACAGAGTAGGTTAGTGTAAATTACTTGTCGAAACGTTGTACATTTGCTGTTATGTTAAACTTATATTAAAGTTTTTCTTCATTACCCATTCAAGCCGTCTCCAGCCATTATTACTACAGAGTAGGTTTCAGAAACACTACATAACAATTATTACAGAGTAGGTTCTAGAAATATTACATAACAACTACTACAGAGTATTTTACAGAAACACTACATAACAACTACTACAGAGTATTTTACAGAAACACTACATAACTACAAGAAAGTAGGTTAGAAAAACACTATGTAACAACTACCACAGACTGACGATACAGAAATACTACATGAAAACTACTACAGAGTAGGTTAGTGTAAATTACTTGTCGAAACGTTGTACATTTGCTGTTATGTTAAACTTATATTAAAGTTTTTCTTCATTACCCATTCAAGCCGTCTCCAGCCATTATTACTACAGAGTAGGTTTCAGAAACACTACATAACAATTATTACAGAGTAGGTTCCAGAAATACTACATAACAACTACTACAGAGTATTTTACAGAAACACTACATAACAACTACTACAGAGTATTTTACAGAAACACTACATAACTACAAGAAAGTAGGTTAGAGAAACACTATGTAACAACTACTACAGACTGACGCTACAGAAACACTACATAACTACTAGAAAGTAGGTTAGAGAAACACTATGTAACAACTACTACAGACTGACGCTACAGAAACACTACATAACTACTAGAAAGTAGGTTAGAGAAACACTGTATAACAACTACTACAGACTGACGCTACAGAAATACTATACAATAATAGATCAGAAAGTTGTGATAACAATTGCATTACAGATCTACGCACATTTATTGGTTGAAGATGTAGTTTACGCTTCGTGAAATGGCAGACTCGTCATTAGTAGGGTATGTACAGTCTAATCATCAACAAGGTATTTATGGTTTCGTCATCAGTAGAGCACTTTTGTTTACTTTTTGCTCTCGAATAATGTGTTCGTTTCAGTATTTGAATAACCTAACCTAACCTTTAAACCTAGCTCTGGGCCGCAGGCTACACCAGTCATTTTTAATTCCAAGCAGGTATAAGAAGGAGGAGAAGAGTATTTTGTTTTTGTTTTTAGTTAAGCACAAAGCTACACAATGGGCTATCTGTGTTCTGCCCACCACGAGTATCAAAACCCGGTTTCTAGCGTTGTAAGTCCGCAGGCATACTGCTGTGCCACTGGGGGGCTAGAAGAAGAGAAAACCCCTCTATATCAATAGTCAATCTATTTTTCATCCTGCTGATAACGTTTCCTGTGTTTATGTGTCAAGAAAGACTTCCATTATCAGACGCTTTCGTGAAACTGGATCTTGATTTTCAATTTTCAGATTGACAGGTTATTTTAAAGATATTGCAAATATTAATTGCGACATTTTTTCATTCGAAATAAGTTTGCTGGTTTGCCGAACGATTGAATTTCGTAATTTTCATAAGCGGAAAAGTCTTGCATTTCGTATATAAACTTATCTAACTCTCCGGATAAAACAAGCGTTGGTTTTGGATGTCATTCAATGACTTACTAATCTGTTAAGGCACAAGAAATGAAGACAAAGATATGGGTTACATGTACGATCTGCCCTGGCAAGAATCAATCACAAGATAAAGGGAAGCGACAGCGTTGATTGGGCAACAGTCCACTAAAGAGTTGCATTCTTTCTATGATAAAACCTTGAAAATATTGAATTTCAGAAGGAAAGGTAAGCACACGTTACTTCTTCTATGATGAACTAAAGAGGGAGAGGGAGCAGAAGAAGATTTCGTGTGACATTCTTAGTGCAACAATAAAATTGTTTTTTAAATATGTATATTGTATGAACACATAAGTGTCGTAATGAATTTTGTTTTAGTTAGAGATTTATGGTCGAACAACAAACGCTTGTTCTTGTGACCTCTTTTATTTTAGTTGAAATTAGATGTTCAACAAAAATATCATTTCATTTTGATTCGAAATATGTCTTTGAACAACAACTTTGTGACTTTTACTTTAGTTGGAAACGTATGTTTGAACAACAACCGCTTCATGTTGTGACTTTTACTTTAGTTGGAAACGTATGTTTGAATAACAACCGCTTCATGTTGTGACTTTTACTTTAGTTGGAAACGTATGTTTGAACAACAACCGCATCATGTTGTGACTTTTACTTTAGTTAGAAACGTATGTTTGAATAACAACCGCTTCATGTTGTGACTTTTACTTTAGTTGGAAACGTATGTTTGAACAACAACTGCTTGAAGCGGTTGTTGTTCAAACATACGTTTCCAACTAAAGTAAAAGTCACAACATCATGTTGTGACTTTTACTTTAGTTGGAAACGTATGTTTGAACAACAACCGCTTCATGTTGTGACTTTTACTTTAGTTGGAAACGTATGTTTGAACAACAACCGCTTCATGTTGTGACCTTTATACAAGAGAGAATGTTTCTATCTCTACAGCTAAGATATTTTTCAACCTGCTGAAATCTGAATTTCAAAGTATCGATCCCAGAAGAAAGATGGCAGCTTATAAACCTTTCTCACAACAATATTTATCTAAGTCTGAACTTGTGCAAAATTAGTAATCTAGCTACATATAATAGCAGTAATAACGAAGCTAGTAATCCAATAGCAAATAAATAAAAATTGTATTTAAAACAAATAATACTGGTCGTTCCTGAAAGAGATCAAACTAAGCGCTAGTAGTAATATGATAGTGTTATTCGGGTTCCTGTTGTCAGATTAGACAAGTAAAAAAAACAAAAAACTTAGAAATGTGCTTTGAGAGTGAAAAGTTCGGTTTCATTGTTAATCAGGTTCCAGAAAACACGGGCTTTTATTAAAAAAGAATTATAGTCAACATATTATTTCAAATGCTCTCTAAACCTTGCTTGGTAGGATTTCTAAAGCTGATGTAACAGAAACATTTTCGTTGAAATGTTCATGATAAGGTACTAGTGTTCCTTAAGTACCTTAAGTGCCATGTAATGCGTGAAAAATACAAGGAAGGACTACTCTGTGAAAAGTTGAAAACGCTTACGATAGCATTTGTTAGTACAAGAAAGAAATAGTAAGAAGTTACCTAAACAATGCAAAATGACACTCGATATTCCTGAAAGTGAAAAATGGTAGTAGTGTTCTTTTTACATGTTGGAAAAAAATGTAAAGATTACACTTAGCACTTCAGGAAAAGTAAGTAAAAACTTCTCCTTTTTATTTCAACCCAGAAATACATTAAATATTCAGAATAGTAATAACCTATTAACGTATTACTTTTTGTAACATGGCATAATGGTTCGAAATGTGGTTGGGTTTTTCACAAAGTTACAAATTAAGATAAATAGATTCCACCATTATTGTTTTTCATATATAGATTCGCGCACTTATAATAGGTCTTATCGAGCTGTTCTTGCAATGTAACACTGTTATGAGAATCAACTTACCAACGTTATTGGTACGTTTATCGTAACACGTTTTTTTTTATCTTATTGCTTTACTGTTTCATTAAGAAACATCACAACTTGCAGCAATAAAGACGAAAACAAGAACAATCTAAAGCTTGAGGAAGAAACATCACAACTTCCAACAATAAAGATAAAAACAAGAACAACCTGAAGCTTCAGTGAGAAACATCACAACCTATAACAATAAAGACAAAAACAAGAACAACCTAAACCTTTAGGAAGAAATATCATAGCTTGCACCAATAAAGGCAAAATCAATCTGAAGCTTCAATAGAAAACACCACAACCTGCAACAATAAACACAGAAACAAAACAATGTGAAACTTTAAGAAGACATCACAACCAGTAAGAAAAAGACAGAAATCAAGAACTAGTCAATATTTAGGTAGAAAGCAATCAAGTTCGATTTATTTTGAACAACTGTCAGTAAGCTGAAGGATTTGATTTTGACTTAAAATCCGCACATGTGATGTTTGGTTGTTTGTTAAAGTTCACACAAAGCTGCTCGAGAGATATCTGCACTAGCAGCTTTTAATTTTCAAGTGATAGCGAGTCAATCGACTTACCTTCCAGGCCATGGAGGGCTCGTACGTTTTATATCAAGATAGAAAACTATAATACATTACATATAATGAAAAATAAGCATAATTTAATAGTATTACAGCAGTGTTAAAAACTTTATTTGGAATACATCAATTGAAATAATTGTTAAACTATGCAATTTTTTTTACAACTATCCTAATATTTAGGAAAGTACATAAAGCAGGGCTGGTCCAGAATTCTATTTGGGTGGGTAGTTACTTGATTGGGCCTGGGGCATGCTTTCCTTCACAATATGAACTGACTAATTCAAAACGTTATGGCTATGGTAGAGGGTGGAGTTGGTACCAGTACATGCTTTCCTTCAAAATACTTTAAACAATATTAACTGACTAATTCAAAACGTTATGGCTATGGTAGAGGGTGGAGTTGGTATCAGTACATGCTTTCCTTCAAAATATTTTAAACAATATGAACTGACTAATTCAAAACGTTATGGATATGGTAGAGGGTTGGGTTGGTATCAGTACATGCTTTCCTTCAAAATACTTTAAACAAGATCAACTGACTGATTGAAAACGTTATGGATAGGGTAGAGGGTGGAGTTGGTATCAGTACATGCTTTCCTTTAAAATACTTTAAACAAAATCAACTGACTGATTGAAAACGTTATAGATACGGTAGAGGGTTGGGTTGGTATCAGTATTTTAAACCCTTCCGTTTCCCTTTCATTTGAATTAAGACAATTAAAGTAAAATAAAATCTTATTAAAAGTGTACTTGATAATTAGAATGTACAAAGTAAGATAAAGTTTGACATTCTACTGAAACTGAGAACCTTTGAAACACTTAAAATAAATAATCCAATAAAAATAAGCAAGTCACCGATCTTGTAAGATAGTCACATGATAAATATTTTATGAGTGAAATAATTTGCGTTGTGATTACTCTTTATTACTCATATATCTTTTTAGTTACTCACCAGTTCCCGATGGCTGAATGGTAACTCTGATGGCTTATAACGCTAAAAATCGAGTAGTTTGAGCACAGATAGCCCATTGTGTAGCTTCATGAATAATAACAACAACAAATTACTCACCTATCTGTATCAGTCTTTGCAGAACATTACACGTATCAGTTTTATCTATTAGCTGGGCTGCTGATGCTCTTGGATAACAATCTTTGGAAGTTCAGTCCCCATACAACTGAAGGAGCTGGGCTGCTGATGATCTAGGATAACAATCTCGTGTAGTTCAGTCCCCACACAACTGAGGAAGCTGAGCTGCTGATGCTCTAGGATAACAATCTCGTGAAGTCCAGTCCCACACAACTGAGGGAGCTGGGCTACTGATGCTTTATGATAAAAACTTGGGTAGTTAAGTCCTCAAACAACTGAGGGAGCTGGGCTGCTGATGCTCTAGGATAACAATCTTGGGATGTTAAGTCCCCATACAACTGAAGGAGCTTGGCTGCTGATGCTCTAGGATAACAAACTTGAGAAATTCGGTCCCCACACAACTGACGGAGCTGGGCTGCTGATGCTCCTGGATAACAATCTTGGGAAACTCTCTTCACAAAACTGTGGGAGCTGGGCTGCTGATGCTCTAGGATAACGATCTCGTGAAGTCCAGTCTCCACACAACTGAGGAAGTTGAGCTGCTGATGCTCTATGATAACAATCTTGGGAAGTTTAGTCCCAAAACAACTGAGGGAGCTGGGCTGCTAGTGCTCTACGATAACAATGTCGTGAAGTTCAGTCCCCACACAACTGAGGAAGTTGGGCTGCTGATGCTCTAGGATAACAATCTTGGGAAGTTCAATCCTCACACAACTGACGAAGCTGGGCCGTTGATGCTCTGGGATAACAATCTTGGGAAGTTAAGTCCCCACACAACTGAAGGAGCTGGGCTGCTGATGCTCTAAGATACAAAACTTGGGAAGTTCGGTCCCCACACAACTGAAGGAGCTGGGCTGCTGATGCTCTAAGATACAAAACTTGGGAAGTTCGGTCCCCACACAACCGAGGAAGCTGGGCTGCTGATGCTCTGGGAAAACAATCTTGGGAATCTCTCCTCACAAAACTGTGAAGACTGTATTCAGGTGAAGACTTTATTCAAGTGAAAGCTGTATTCAAATGAAGACTGTATTCATGTGAAGACTGTATTCAAGTGAACACTGTATTCATATGAAAACTGTATTCATGTGAAGACTGTATTCAGGTGAAGACTTTATTCAAGTGAAAGCTGTATTCAAATGAAGACTGTATTCAAGTGAAGACTGTATTCATGTGAAGGCTGTATTCAAATAAAGACTGTATTCAGGTGAAGACTTTATTCAAGTGAAAGCTGTATTCAAATGAAGACTGTATTCAAGTGAAGACTGTATTCATGTGAAGGCTGTATTCAAATAAAGACTGTATTCAGGAGGAGATGACCATTACAGAGAAGTATATCTGAAAGGAATTAGCCAACTGTGCCAAAAGCTTCTGTCAAATCTCAGGGTAGTGTTAGCATAGTTTTGGCCAAAACGATTGGTTTTGCCACCATCTATGTTAATGCACCTACATCTGATAGTGAAGAAGAGGAATTCGAAAACTTATGTCAATATATTAAGGAAACTAAGCAGACTGTGAAGCCAGAAGGATATCTAATGGTAAAGCGTGACTATAATACAAAGACAGGTGAAGATAATAACGGGGGCCTAGTACTTTCAGTCAGGAATACTTACTCATCGGTTATTTCGTCGCGAACAGTTAGTTACCGGTTCATTTACTCGGCAGATCATATAGTCACCGAATCATTATGCAGGAGATTCATTCATGGCTGGTAAATTATTAAAGAACAATTTTAAACAGAAGTAAGCTATAAGGTACTGAAAACTATCGTTTTTTTACACATTTCATTAATAGCAACTAGCAAGTTCAGTTGTAATAATATCTTTCATTTTAAACTTTGACATATAA
This sequence comes from Limulus polyphemus, assembly GCF_000517525.1. NCBI lineage: Eukaryota > Metazoa > Arthropoda > Merostomata > Xiphosura > Limulidae > Limulus > Limulus polyphemus. The sequence continues at coordinate 68,417 of NW_013667836.1, read as the reverse complement.
TTATTTAATTTGTGAATATATACAGTTTGAAGAATAAGAACACACTCGATGAGTTTTATGAAATAATTTAAATGAACGCATTTCCTAACAGTCTACTTTCGAAAGAACAAAATCAGATTATATGACTTGTAGGTGCCTAACTTGATACTTGAAAATGGTCGCTACTTTTAGAATATATTCGACGACTACAAATGAGTTAATGACTAAATGATCTGCTTCCAGAAATTGAGTAGTAATTGTGCTACATGACCTTGGAGAGAGGACATAGATTAGGACAGTTTGCGACGAGAAAACGATAAGCAATACCATAGGTATATATATATTTGGAAGTCACCACAAGATCCTCTCGCGAAGGCTTAGCAGAGATACAAGTGAGGCTGATATTGCTTCTCTGCTCAAGTAAACTAACCAAATAAACATTGTGAAATATAGTGCTTATTTCCCACAGTATTGTGAAAAAAGACTGGTGAATCAGACAGACTGCATCCTAGTTAAAAAAGTTTCAGAAATTATTAGAATAGTTAGAGCTTATCCAGGAGCATAATGTGGCTCTAATCAAACCCAGTGATGGGAAAAATAAGACTAAAACTGAAGAAGCTGAACAAAGACATATCTCCAGGGAAAATGGAATTTAGAACAATTTAGAGAAAAACAACACAGCCAAGAACTTCGTGGTAGAGACTAAAAACTAATTTGAAATAATAATAAAAGGAAAACTTGAAAATAAGAATGTGAAGAGACGTTACAGGAAGCGAGAGAGAGAAAAACTATGTGGAAGAAAAGAAGAAAGAGATAAAAAAACAAATCCAGATGAATGACAAGATTTTAAAAGAAAGATGGACAAACAAACGATTGCTAATAAGAGGAGAAAAGAAACATGGAGAAATAGATAAGAAATTCGGAAGTTTATGTAGTCAAAGTATGCATATTTTCGCAAGAAATTGGAGATGCGATACAATATACAGTATGTGTGAAATGCACAAAAGAACAAAAGATTTCAATCAGAAACCTACTCTCTCTTCCAGTTGAGCCATCTAAAGTAAGGACGCCAAGAGTATGTGAAAGAATTGTACGTAGAGAAGAGAAAAGAGCTACAGAAGTAGTGTAACCAATTGAAAGCAGCCCAGCAAATGTAGAAAAGGAGGTATAGGAAGCTATTTAGAATTTTAAAACTCGGAACGTTTTGAAGCATAGACGACTTTCCAGCAGACGTTTTATGGATTGGATATCTTATTGCAATTTATAAATCAAATTGTAGAGGAGGGACATTGACAATATACCTTAAGAGATCTGTTCTTATGCCGATCCCCCTAAATCTAAGGCTATGAAGTGTGGTCAATATCAGCTTGACCAGTCATACGTCAGAAGTAATCCTCGCTAAAGTTAAACATAAGACTAACAATGACAAGCCGTAAGATGGTTTTAGAAGAGGTAGGAGTATGCGATGATAATTTCGCGATCATAGGTATCTGAAGGTATATGGCAAGGAGTTGGAACAAGTAGAGAAGGAAAAGAGCTAAAGCGAAGAATATGAATGGAAAAACAGCTTTCTTTAGTCTTAAATGATTACTCAGAAGAGATATTAAACTAGTAATGAAGTTGTTGTTTGAAGTGTTGGAACGTGAGAAGATGAATGAATAGCTGCTGGGCATATGTAGGAAATAGAAAATACGCTACTTTGGACATATCATTAGATCCCAGAGAGTTGTTAGAGAGAAAAAGGCAAAGACTTACCCGATAACAACTTAATAACATTATAAGATAGACTGGAAGTAGGAAGGTTGAATTAGAAAGGCTGGTACAGGCAGCAAGAAATAGAGAACAATGTAAAAGCATAAAACCATAGTTGTCGACCCTCGGAATTGTTTAATAAACAATAAAAACTTCTGCTGTACAACAATAAACGTTAAAACCTTACACTATAAATAAAACATACTTCTATAAAGATACTGTGCAACAGTCATTAACACTGCCTCACATAATCAGCATTGGTTTATACGGTATAAAACCTGTAAGAGGCGTAAGAACTCATGCCCCCTATAGATAAATTTCGGATGTAAGTTAAAAAGTAGTTGTTGTATAATCGTGGCCTGTCATGACCAGATGGTTAGGGTACTCGATTCGTAATCTATGAGAAGCAGGTTCGAAACCCGTCACCGAACTGTGTGTCGGTCAATCCCACTATTCGTTGGTAAACAGTAGCTCAGAATTTGGCTGCGGGTGGTGTTGACTTGCTGCCTTTCTTCTTGTCTATCACTTCAAAATTAGGGATGGCTAGCAGTGATCATCCTCGAGTATCTTTGCGCGAACTAAAAAAAACAAACGTTTAGTTGTATGTTATTACTTGCTGAGTTTTATTATAATAAATTTTACAGTCACGGATTTTGTTTGTTTGTTTGTTGTTAAGCACAAAGGTTAAAGACTGGGCTATCTATACTCTACAAACGCTGGTATCGAAACCTGATTTTTAGCGTTATATGCCCTCAGACTGAACACAGAGCCATCGGGAAGTGAGAGGGCAGATTTAGCATTTCACCAGAAAGAAGCTGCGCCTGGTAGTCAGATGAACGATCATGTGTTTGTATGTTACAGTTAAGATGCAAAAACAATTAAAAAAATATTTGTATAGTTTCATGTGCTATGGACGATATTTCAACAATTTGAGTCATGTTTAGATCAATTTAAAACCTCCACATTTTTAGAAATATAAATATAATATAATTTTTAGAAATATAAATATAAATAAACACGTGTTGAAATGAGGCGTTTTAGTTTATTTTTGTTCTCCAAAACATTAGAAAGTGCACCACCCTGACCTTTGAAACCATCCCGAGATCTATTCAGTATATACGATATACATCAATTTAAGCGTCTTCATTAGGCTTGTGTTACAATTAACTCAGAAGATGGCAGCACCCGACAACTCATTAGTTCCGATATTGATAATTGTTGGCACGAGCGTTTTAATTAACAGAGGAATGTTTCAGTTACCTCATCGGCACGTGACTGGCAACCAGTCAACTTGGTGTTTTCGCGTGTACGCAAATTCAGTGTATCCTTAAGACATTAATTGTATTGTCTTGTTCGTGTATTTTTTTTTTTTTGAGAATGAACGGGAACAACGTGAAGAACATTGAGACTCAAGGAAATATCAACCTGTTGTAACGTCGCCCACCCTTCAACCAAAAATATTTCAGCTGGTAGAGGATGCTCAACCAGTTTAAATATCGACTTGAGACAGTTAGTAAGACGCTCTCGCATGTTTCTGTTATACTTCGCACACAGTATTTACCATTAGATTTAGCTGTAGCTGTATATCGATTTCTTCATAGGGCCGAAAATTCTGCATTGTATAATGACGGGTATGTAGGGTTGGGGATGAGGGTATGAGCAATTGAAATATGTGTGAAGTAGGAAATGACAGTTTTAGTCTGTTTGTGGATATATGTGAAGTAGGAAATAACAGTTTTAGTCTGTTTGTATATATATATATATGAAGTAGGAAATGACAGTTTAGTCTGTTTGTATACATATATGTGAAGTAGGAAATGACAGTTTTAGTCTGTTTGTGGATATATGTGAAGTAGGAAATGTCAGTTTTAGTTTGTTTGTATATATATATATATATATATGAGGCAAGAAATGACAATTTTAATCTTGTTTGTATTTATATCTATATCTAAAGTAGGAAATGTCAGTTTTAGTTTGTTTGTATATATATATGTGTGAGGTAAGAAATGACAATTTTAATCTGTTTGTATTTATATCTATATCTAAAGTAGGAAATGACAGTTTTAGTTTGTTTGGTTTATGAATTTCGCGCAAAGCTACACGAAGGCTATCTGCGCTAGCGGTCCCTAATTTAGCAGTGCAAGACTAG
>NW_013667836.1:53849-63652 GCF_000517525.1 Limulus polyphemus | reverse complement strand
AATGAGAGTTTTTTTGTGTTTGTGTATATATATGAAGTAGGAAATGTCAGTTTTTTTTTGTTTGTATATATATATATATATATGAAGTAGGAAATAACAATTTTAGTCTGTTTGTTGATGTATGTGAAGTAGGAAATGAAAATTTTAGTCTGTTTGTGGTTATGTGTGAATTAGGAAATTACAGTTTTAGCCTGTTTGTATATATATATATATATATATGTGAAGTAGGAAATAACAGTTTTAATCTGTTTGTATACATATATCTGAAGTAGAAAATGACAGTTTTATTCTATTTGTAGTTATGTGTGAATTTGTTAATGACAGTTTTAGTATATTTGTGGATATGTGTGAAATAGCAAATGACAGTTTTAATCTGTTTGTTGATATATGTGAAGTAGATAATTATAATTTTAGTCTGTTTGTGGTTATGTGTGAAGTATGTTAATAAGTAATGATCTATGATATTACTAGAAATATTTATAAACTATTTGTAGCTTTGCACGATTTGTTTTAAAACTTAGACACCACTGTTAGTATGAGAAAATGTTATATCAGAATGGTTTCAAGTTTTAAAATGCTGTTAATAAGAAGCTGTTTCTTATAACCCTGTAAATACTAAGCTCGTGACTCCTTGCTGTATCAGTGTTGTATGTGACCATTTGTAATACTTTCAGTACTTCTTTGCAGTCTCATTCAACAAGGCGCTGTCTTTAACTACACCTCTTCACAATCTTCGTTAAGAAACTTAACCAGTTGCTAGTGTCTTGAATATTATGTGTTTATCGCTTTCTTTAAGAAACCCAACCAGGCGCTATTGTGAAACAGTATACGAAAGTCATAAACCCTTAATCTGACTAATTTCACTCGTTTCCTCTCCCCCCTAATAATCGAATTCAAACGGAACAACAAAATTAAAAATTGGTATTTGCGGCTGAAATCAAAATTTAAAACATTCAATTAATCTTTTGTTTCATAAACTAACGAAAGTACGCTGGTCATATTCCTACGTAAACAATTATGTGTATTTTGATATATTTTTCATAAATGTTTTGACTTCATTTCGTCTTGGTCAGGGTGGTTGTCAGATCAAAAGACACTATAGCGTTAGCACCAGATTTAAAAAAAAAATAAGTTCTGACATATATTTGTTACATTCGTGAGTAACAATTTTCACAACAGAAACTGAAGAAAATAATAATTTTCATGCCAAAACATGAAACTACAAAACGCAACTCTATATAACAATATAACAGCACATCAGATCTTAAGGTGCCAGCACTATATAACAATATAATAACGTATCAATGCTACCACTAGGCAACAATATAACAGCATATCAAGGCCATAAGATCCTAACACTATATAACATTAAAACAGCATACCAGGGTAATAAGTGCCAGCACTGTACAACAATACAAATAAGGTGCCAGCAATATACAACAATACAAATAAGGTGCCAGCAATATACAACAATCTAACAGCATATTAAATCCTTAAGGCTGCTCATTGAATAGTTTACGTCACTTCGTAGCTCTAATGTTTCCCGTTATGTGATCTAAAATCCGGTTTCTCCGCAGTATTAACCACCACATTATACTAGTCCAACATTAACTGGTTAATACTGTAGATAAACCGGATTTCAAAACATATTACAGGAAATATTGGAGGTACGAACTGACAAACTGCTTACTGATCAGCCTGTTAAGTTAACGTGGTGGTTACTACTGTAGATAAACCGGATTTCAAAAGATATTACAGGAAATACTGGAGGTATGAACTGACACAAACTGTTTACTGATCAGCCTGTTAAGTTAACGTGGTGGTTACTACTTTATATAAACCGGATTTCAAAAGATATTACAGGAAATACTGGAGGTATGAACTGACACAAACTGTTTACTGATCAGCCTGTTAAGTTAATCAGTATAAGATACTCGATATTTTATATGTAAATTACTGTTCTATACAGTTATTTGTTTATTTTCAAATACCATATTTATACTTACTGTGTTTTCCCTTTTATTTATAAGAGTTATCTTTTTGTTTTCCTGTCGAGTTAAGATGAGTTCTCGGTGAAATTCGCAGGGGTTGCATCGGTAGGCGCTTACCTTTCACGTGGAGGCCGGCTGCCTCGGGAAAGGTAGAAGAGAGTTCCTGTTACCAGTGTCCTTCTGTCTGCATACTATTCCATTGATACACCATATTGTGGTAATTTGCCTTCTAGCAGTCTGAATGCCGAAGAAAACCCTCCATGGTTACCGGTTTCACCTTACTCATATGACTTAACAGTATAGATTAAGAATATTTGTATCCATCTTTTATGCAACCGACTCAAACTTTAGACATATTGCGAAACGTTCTAATACTGATGCAACAAACTCAAGCCTTACCAAAATATTGTGAATAGTTTTAATATACCACTGATGCATTAGACTCAAACTTTAGACATATTGCGAAACGTTCTAATACTGATGCAACAGACTCAAGCCTTACCAAAATATTGTGAACAGTTTTAATAAACCACTGATGCATTAGACTCAAACCTTAGACATACTGCGCAACGTTTTAATACTGATGCAACAGACTCAAGCCCTACCAAAATATTGTGAACAGTTTTAATAAACCACTGATGCATTAGACTCAAACCTTAGACATACTGCGTAACGTTCTAATACTGATGCAACAGACTCAAGCCTTACCAAAATATTGTGAACAGTTTTAATATACCACTGATGCATTAGACTCAAACCTTAGACATATTGCGAAACGTTCTAATACTGATGCAACAGACTCAAGCCTTACCAAAATATTGTGAACAGTTTTCATTCAAATAAACTGAAACTTTAGATATATTAAGAAAACATCTAATTTAACATGGAAGAAGCAAACTCAGACTTTAAACAGTGTGAAAATATTTTATTTAAGACAGGTGAAACAAACTAAAATTTTTTAGATATACTGTGAAAAGATAGAATCTAACACTGATTGTCGTCTCATATGTGACGACTCAAGGTTACGCTGTGTGTGTTTTTACAAATATCACTTACAAATATGCCTCTTTTCAAATCAGTGGTACTCAGTTTTCTATTGCAATGTGTATACCATGTAAGTCAAAATTTTCTTTTGAATAATTACTTTTATTTCAAATTTAAATTAATTTAAATTAACAATAATATGTTAAATAATGTTCTTCAGTCAGTACTTCACACTTTAACAACTATGAAACGTTCTCTGATTTGTCTTGAGGCCAAGTTGTTTCTTTGATATTCAGGTATCAATGTGACAATTATTAGGTTTATGATGTGTAAAACTAAGGCCAAAAGAATGCTTACAAGGTTTATGGCATGAGTTGAGAATGAGGCTCGCAGGATGATTACAGGTTTACGATGTGAAGATTGAGACTAACAGGACGTTTAGTAGGTTTATGGTTGAGAATTTAGGCTAACAGGAATATTACTAGATTTGTGGAGTGGGATAGTTTGAGGTTATCAGGACGTTCACTAAGTTTATGGTGTAGGATGGTTTTGAGGTTATCAGGACGTTTAATAAGTTTATGGTGTGGGATGGTTTTGTAGCTAACGGGACATTTAGTAGCTTTGTGATTTAATGAGCTAACATGACGTTTACCAGGTTTATGGTGTAAGGGTTGAGGTTAACAGGACGATTAGTAAGTGTATGGTGTGAGATGATTATGAAGCTAACAGGATGTCTACTAGGTTTATGGCGTAAGATGGTTTTGAAGCAAACAGGACGTTTGCTAGATTTATGGTGTAAAGTGGTTTTGAAACTAACAGTACGTTTACTATATTTATTATATGTGATGGTTTTGAGGCTAACAAGACGTTTAGTAAGTTTATGGTGTGGGATGGTTTTGAGGTTATCAGGACGTTTACTAAGTTTATAGTGTGGGATGGTTTTGTAGCTACCGGGACGTTTACTATATTTATTATATGTGATTATTTTGAGGCTAACAAGACGTTTAGTAAGTTTATGGTGTAAGATGGTTTTGAAGCTAACAGGACGTTTACTAGGTTTAATGTGTGAGATAGTTTTGAAGCTAACAGGACGTCTACTAGGATTATGGTGTAAGATGGTTTTGAAGCTAGCAAGAAGTTTACTAGGTTTAATGTGTGAGATAGTTTTAAGGTTAACAGGACGTATAGTAAGTTTATGGTGTGGGATGGTTTTGTAGCTAACGGGACGTTTACTAGGTTTAATGTGTGAGATGGTTTTAAGGTTAACAGGACGTTTACTGAGGAGAGAGGTGGGACTGAGGTTAAGAATGTGATTTCTGGGTTTATAAAAGATAGTAGTAGAAAACTGCACGCCAGTTATTCTTTCAGTTCTAATAACGCTGTAAACAAGCTTTACAAATGTTTTACAGCTATTCAATATATTGTGATATTTGTGTAACTTGTCCAGATCATGACACGTAATTCTAAAACCGTCTTCAATAATATATACCGTGAATAGGACTAGGTTTATAAGTGGTGTTTTGAATTCTAAAAAATATAAAATAATTTTTTGATGATAATTCAAATCATAAACAAACCGGAAAAAATTACTAAGAAGTACAAGTTGGTTATTTCTATATATCATTTTTGAAAAAAAAAACTCGATACTCGGAGAAAAAACAAACCGAAAGGAATTTCAAACAGACAAACCGTTTGTTCCCAAATAAAGGGGAGTGCGTCTCATAAATTAACATACAGAAGTAGGTTTCTTTGTTTTGAGATCTTACTGAATCAGAATATTGTTTGACCAGTGAAACGGTTGTGTGGATTTTAAGCAGAAGTTTACAATCACTTCTAATTTATTCTCTAGTACAACTTAAAATTAGATTTTCTATTCAAGGAGACTCGGAGGTCATAAAGCAGTTTCTAGTTCGAGTTATTATGAAACTCTTCTAAAAGTTCTTATATTGTTGATTTAGAACATTTATGTTTTACCTGTGTTATTCTTCAGTTATCAGTACCGTTTTTTTATTTTAGCGCAAAGTTACAAAGTATGGGCTATCTTGGCTTTGGCCACCTCGGGGAATCGAACCTGGATATTAGCACTATCAGTACTAACATTGAAAATATACTCTTCTTCATCTTTTCCTGTGGTATTACATTCGTCTTTGTAGATCAATCCATCGCACCTTTAAGGAGTGATCTTCTGTGCATTCAAAAACACCTCGAAATTCGTATATTAAAGTAACACCACAAGAAAATAAAATGCTATTCTCTTTTCTAGCTAATGAAAAGTATAGATTTTTCTTAAAATTTATAGCTAGTACCTAATGATTTTTTTCTATGTAAAGTTAGGTTTCCTTAAAATGGTTAACCCTAACTCTTTTAAACATACAGAATAAATAAATTTTAAGGCTATTGTAGGGTTCATAACTTTAGGTAAATATTAGAATTCTTCTTTCTCCACATTTGCAACATGTAAATATTAGATTTGTTCTTTAAGTCTAAACCGTTTTAACATTTGAAACATGTAAATATTAGAGTTCTTCTTTAAGTCTAAACAGTCTTAACATTTGAAACATGTAAATATTAGATTTATTCTTTAAGTCTAAACCGTCTTAATATTTGAAATATGTAAATATTAGAGTTCTTCTTAAGAAGGTTTAGACTTAAATATTTGAAACATATAAATATTAGATTTGTTCTTTAAGTCTAAACTTCTTAACATTTGAAACATGTAACTAATAGAGTTCTTTTTAAGTCTAAACCTTCTTAACATTTGAAACATGTAAATATTAGAGTTCTTCTTTATGTCTAAACCTTCTTAACTTTTGAAACATATAAACATTAGATTTGTTCTTTAAGTCTAAACCTTCTTAACTTTTGAAACATATAAACATTAGATTTGTTCTTTAAGTCTAAACCTTCCTAATATTTGAAACATATAAATATTTTATTTGTTATTTAATTCTATCATAAAAAGTAGCCATTAAGGTTATTTAAACTTAATTTTCCATAATATGCTGACGTTTTCTCTCAGGTGAATATAGAATTATTTAATTATAATTCTTCCCATTCAAAAAATGGTTAGTATTATGATTATTTTTAACCATATGTTTTCATAACTGTGTGTTTTTCATAAATCTTTTAGAAGGATTTCTATTGCTGATGAATTCCAATTCAACTTTATCTTAACAAAATTGAATTTTATTAATCTTATGTATTTCTGTTATTACTAACTTTTTTAATTCTCCAAGGTAGGTGAATATTAAGATTCTGTTACCTTAAGTTTTCTTATAATTTGAAACCTAAGTAACTGGGATTGCTTAAAACAAAATCTTCCTAATAGTTAAATATTTAGGTTATTTAATTTTAGGTTTTCTTCACATACAAAGCAGGTAAATATTAAGGTTATTTAATTCTCAGTCTTTTTAATATAACAGAGGTATTTTTACTTTTCTCAGTATTTTCCGAGAGTTTACTTTTCTATCCTAGTAGTTTATCAAGAAAATAATGCCCTGGTATTTGTTTTTCGAAATTGCACATCTTAAAAGTGACGCAACATAATTATTTACTGTTCACACCTTACAAAGTTTCAAAATTTTCAAGAAACATATACCTATGAGTTAGTTTTACAGAGGGGACTTCTGCTGCTTCAAAATCCATAAATCTGTGGGTTAGTTAGAAAGAGGAGACTTTTGCTGCTTCATGAACCTTTAACCCGTGTGTTACTTTTACAGAGGAGACGTCTGCTTCTTTAGTAATAATAAACCTGTGGGTTAGTTATAAAGAGGAGACGTTTGCTTCTTCAAAAACCATAAACCTGTGAGTTAGTTTCACAGAGAAGACTTCTGATTCTTCGTCATTAATCATAAAACTGTGAGTTAATTTCACAGAGGAGACTTCTGCTGTTACAAAATCTATCAACCTTCTTTCAAAATAGATAAAGATCTGAAAGAGAAATTGCATCTAGTGCAATGAGCGATGTTTAAACTTTGTCAGAAAAATGGTATTAACTATCAGCATGTAGACTAGAGCAGACGGCTAAACCTTGTCAGAAAAATGGTATTAACTATCAGCATGTAGACTAGAGCAGACGGCTAAACCTTGTCAGAAAAATGGTATTAACTATCAGCATGTAGACTAGAACAGACGGCTAAACCTTGTCAGAATAATGGTATTAACTATCAGCATATAGACTAGAACAGACGGCTAAACCTTGTCAGAAAAATGATATTAACTATCAGCATATAGACTAGAACACACGGCTAAATCTTGTCAGAAAAATGGTATTAACTATCAGTATGTAGACTAGAGCAGACGGCTAAACCTTGTCACAGCATAACGGTAACGTTAAAATATCGATAATGCAGGAAACTCCCATATTTTTCTCCCTTTAGAAGAAGATGAAAAGGTAAAATAATTACATACATGCATCATTGAACAGTATTTAGTTGTGCATAATAGTTATGTAACATCGGTCAGTATTTAGTTTTGCATAATAGTTATGTTACATTGGTCAGTATTTAGTTTTGCGTAATAGTTGTATAACATTGGTCAGTATTTAGTTGTGCAAAATAGTTATGTAACATTGGTTAGTATTTAGTTGTGCATAATAGTTATGTAACATTGGTCAATATTTAGTTTTGCGTAATAGTTGTATAACATTTGTCAGTATTTAGTTGTGCAAAATAGTTATGTAACATCGGTCAGTATTTAGTTTTGCATAATAGTTATGTAACATTTGTCAGTATTTAATTGTGCAAAATAGTTATGTAACATTGGTTAGAATTTAGTTGTGCATAATAGTTATGTAACATTGGTCAATAGTTAGTTTTGCATAATAGTTATGTAACATTTGTCAGTATTTAGTTGTGCAAAATAGTTATGTAACACCGGTCAGTATTTAGTTTTGCGTAATAGTTATGTAACATTTGTCAGTATTTAGTTGTGCAAAATAGTTGTGTAACACCGGTCAGTATTTAGTTTTGCGTAATAGTTATGTAACATTTGTCAGTATTTAGTTGTGCATAATAGTTATGTAACATTGGTCAGTTTCAAGGTCCACACAATATTTATACATAAACATGCAACACTGGTCAGTTTGTAATACTGCACAATAGTTATATATATATATATATATAACATACAACATTGGACGGTATCTAGTTGTGCATAATAGTTATACATAAACATAAAACATTGGTCAGTTTGTGTATAACAGTCTTATACAAACGTACGGCGTTGGTTGCTTATGTTTAATACAATAGTTATTTCTAAACATGCATCACTGGTCAGTTTGTAGATTTGTAAAGTAGTTATATGTATAAATGTAACGGTTGTGGTTGTTATATATATATAAATTATATAGTACTACGTTGTTTGTAGGCTCATACAATTGAAAAAGATGTCTATATTATAAAGTTTTACTGCTAGAGTATAGCCAGGATGATTTTCGAATTGATAAACGTTTACTTTAGAGTATAAACAGATTGGTGTTGTGGTTTAAAAATATTTACTGTTAGAGTATAGCCAACTAATTTGCATGCGACGTGAGTTGATATTTTTAAAAAACATTTTAGGTAAGCTTATTCTGGAAATAACTTCTTTAAAATAATTAGTTATTTTACATTAGAGATAAGAAGTTATATAACAGGCGTACAAACGTTTTTTTTTAATGCTGTGGTGGGGAGCGTTTTATATCGATCTGTAGCTATATTTATTGATATGTTAGCGTTCTTGTTGGCTAACAAAGTAACAATCTGTGATGTAGTTTTTATTCATTTATTTTTCACGTGTTCTAGAAGCTTGGCCATTCTTATGACGTAGCCTATTTCGATAGACAATATTTAGAAAGAATAACAAGAAAAAATAAAGTTATTATTATCCTACAGACTTAGTGGAAGCTGAAGTCAGAACGGTTCTGCTGATACCTAAAAAAAACGTACATGAGCTCGAAGCCGTTTTGCTGTGAGATCAGTGAGTCACGAGAAAAGGGTTGATAAAGCATGCTGAGGGAGAAGAAAGGGTCTAGTCAAAATGAAGAGGGAAAAAAAGGGCATAAAGGGGGTAGAAAGAGAAGCCAGAAATTCATCGCGTGCTACACAGCTCAGTCTGTCCTAGAGAACTCGCTCCCACCGTTTACGATGTGCGCATGCTCCCTCTATCTTTCAGTCAAGGCGCATACAAATTAGCTTGCAACTGTGAAGGTGCAGCGGACACTCAGGGTGGAGAGCTGCCTGGCTTGATTGTGTAACGGAAGAGTTACATCAAAGCTAGAAGGTCGGAGGAAGAAGATGGAATAGCTACAGAAGAATTTAATGAACGTGTTTTATTCATACCATGTGTACTAACAAACTATTTAATATGATACATTAGAACTAAGGTAGAACAACATGCTTAATTAAGATCTGGATCGAAACAGTCAGTCCAGGAATACTTCTCATTCTTTACTAAACAAAAATATAATGAATTTTTGTTATAAAACTTGTGAATCAATTTGAAAAAAAAAAAAAGTTGAATTGAAAAACATAAAAGTGCAGATAGTTAGACAGAAACAGAGATAAACAGTTCACGAAACAAAAAAGATATATATATATATGGTATCACATGCATTGTTTAGGTGAACGTAAACTAAAAAGTTATGCTCGTTTATAGTTATGCTATATATACTGCTTTACATCCCGAGCTATATCTTTGATCGCCCTTGTTGTTTGCATTGAGCTTTATTATAAATAATAACATATCGAGCTTTATTACAAATAATGCCGCATTGAGCTTTATTATAAATAATAACATATTCGAGCTTTATAACAAATAATGCCACATTGAGCTTTATTATAAATAATA
>NW_013667836.1:51272-52849 GCF_000517525.1 Limulus polyphemus | reverse complement strand
ACTATTGAGCTTTACTTATAAATAATAACATATCGTAGCTTTATAACTAAATAATAGCCACATTGAGCTTTAATTATAAATAATAACATATCGAGCTTTATTATAAATAATACCACATTGAGCTTTATTATAAATAATAACATATTGAGCTTTATTATAAATAATACCACATTGAGCTTTATTATAAATAATAACATGTTGAATTTTATTATAAAGTGTTTGTTTGTAATTAAGCACAAAGCTACACAATGGGCTATCTGTGCTTTGCCCACCACGGTATTGAAACCCAGATTCTAGCTTTGTAAGTCCGCAGACATACCGCTGTGCCACTGGGGGTCTTTATTATAAATAATAACATGTTGAGTTTTATTATAAATAATAACATACTTCTTAGGTTGAAACACAATTAAAGCAACTTGTGCAATAAAATAAAACAATAAGATCAACGTTTAAAATACACAATAAAAATGTTACCAAAGCCATCGACAAAAATTAAATATTAGAGAACCAATAGAAATTGTGTGTTGTAAATTAAATAACTCTTTGTGAAGGGTTAGCTGGCGATAATGCACAGTTATGGAAAGAAATATTGACTTATGTATAATACTCATACCACCCTCATATATCACAATGAGTTAAGCCTTTTCCATATAAAACTACCTAGTTATAATGTATGGTTTTTACTCCTAACGATGGTTGTGTAAAACTACCAAAACATGTAGAATTTTTTCATTTTTGGCTGGTGACCTAAATGAAATTTTTATTGTGAATTTTAAACGTTTATTTTTTTAAAAACTTCTGACATTCTGTAGGTATTCTTTCGCTTCGACCAATATTTGAAGAAATTTGTACTCACGTGAAAGTTCCATGAACGTGCTTATGTTTAAGATCTTAAACTATTCGCACCGTTCCTAATTCGTTGAAGTTCTCTTTGAAATTAACATATTTATGATTAAAGATCATAAGCGTTTTCAAGAAAAAAAAACTTAATGATACACGATGCATCTAGTCCAGCAATGTAGTCATTTGAATATGCTAACGAGTGCGTCTAGCCCAGCGATGTCATCATTTGAAGATGCTAACGAGTGCATTTAGCCCTGCGATGTGATCACTTGAGTATGCTAACGAGTGCATTTAGCCCTGCGATGTGATCACTTGAGTATGCTAACGAGTGCTTTTAGTCCAGCGATGTGATCACTTGAAAGTTGAATATACTAACGAGTGCGTCTAGTCGAGCGATGTGATCACTTTAATATACTAACGAGTACGTCTAGCCCAGTAATGTAATTATTTGAATATACTAACGAGTACGTTTAACCCAGCAATGTAATTATTTGAATATACTAACGAGTACGTCTAACCCAGTAATGTAATTATTTGAATATACTAACGAGTACGTTTAACCCAGCAATGTAATTATTTGAATATATTAACGAGTGCGTCTAGTCCAACGATGTAGTCATTTGAATATACTAACGAGTACGTCTAGTCCAACGATGTAGTCACTTGAATATACTAACGAGTACGTCTAGTAAGTGACTACATCGTTGGAATATACTAACGAGTACGTCTAGTCC
>NW_013667836.1:44024-50272 GCF_000517525.1 Limulus polyphemus | reverse complement strand
AAAGCTATATACCGTAAATGTCGTTCTCTGCAAGAAATGCTACTGGTTCTAAAGCTATAAACCCTAAATGTCGTTCTCTCCAAGCAATGCTATTGGTTCTAAAACTATAAACCGCAAATGTCGTTCTCTGCAAGAAATGCTATTGGTTCTAAAACTATAAACCGTAAATGCTGTTCTCTGCAAGAAATGCTATTGGTTCTATAGCTATAAACCGTAAATGTCGTTCTCTGCAAGAAATGCTGTTGGTTCTAAAGCTATAAAACGTAAATGTTGTTCTCGTAACGAAATCTTAGAAACAGGAATTAAAAAAGAAAAGCAGATGCTGCTAAAAACTGATTTGCAGAACATACCAATTAGACTTAAAGTCTGGTTCCTATAGACTAACTTGTAGAACCCACTCTGATCAGTCTAAAGGTTTGGGTCTTATAATTAGTGTGCTGAACCTACTCATCAAGGTTTGGTTCCTATAAGCGATATTCATAAAACCTTCTGCTATACATCTAGACGTGTACTTACAAATCCGTATACCTAGTGTTATAAGAAGTTCTGTTTCAACAATTTTAATTAAAATGATTTTCCATAATTGCAGAACTAAGAAAGAAGCATAAAACTTGAAACATAAATTTTCTATTATAACTACGTCTGTTCTAATTTTATGAAAATTAGAAAAGCAGCAAGAGCAATCAGTAAATTTATTGAATTATGTAACACTCTAATTAAAACACGGTTTTCTCCTGATAATCACGAAGACTTGAGACGAATAAAACGGGAAGAACTACTCTACATCAGAAAAGTTGGTTCCTAAGATTCATTTAAAAATCGATTAGAATGAATAAAAAAATTGAGAGCGATTCACTGATCAGAAGATTTGTCTGCAGTTATTAGTTCTAATCCATTTTCATAAAGAAAAATAGCGCTATTTTTCCCCACATCTAATGTAATATACAAGTTAGAATTGTTTGATAACTTAGGTTTGCATACTGTCTAGAATTGTTTGGTGATTTAGTCCTGCATACCGTTTAGAATTGTTTGATGATTTGTTTGTTTGTTTTTTGAATTTAAGCACAAAGCTGCACAATGTGCTATCCGTGCTCTGCCCACCACGGATATCGAAACCCGGTTTCTGGCGTTGTAAGTCCGCAGACATACCGTCGTGCCACTGGGGGGCGTTTGGTGATTTAGTCCTGTATACCGTCTACAATTGTTTGATAACTTAGGTCTGCATACCGTTTAGAATTGTTTGATGATTTGTTTGTTTGTTTTTTAATTTAAGCACAAAGCTGCACAATGTGCTATCCGTGCTCTGCCCACCACGGATATCGAAACCCGGTTTCTGGCGTTGTAAGTCCGCAGACATACCGCCGTGCCACTGGGGGGCGTATGGTGATTCAGTCCTGCATACCGTCTAGAAATATTTGGTGATTTAGTCCTGCATACGATATGCAGTTGTTTGGTATCTCATTTCCGCTGTATATTGCCTTATAGTTATCAAATCACCCAGCGTAGATCGTGATTAAGGGGTAACTAACACAACTTTGATATTTTACAACTTAGCAAGGGTAGTTTATTAAGCTATTTTTATTTCTTCTCTAACATAGATCGTTATATCTTGTACAATTTATAATTTATTAGTATTTAATATCTAAAGTCTTTTTTCGCTGGTTTACTTCTGTACTGCTCTTTCTTCTAAAAGAGAATTATCATCCTTCTTATCATAGAAAACTCGCTGAATCACGTTTTACTAACTTGAGTTATTTGATAATTAACACGATAGAACTATTTAAAACAGTGCCTTAGTTTTAAATATTACTGAGACGTTTGGGATCTTTTAGTTATTTTTAATATTTTTAGACATTTCTTTGCGAATATTGCAAGATAATAAATGTTTTCATGTAACCAATTAGGAAAAATTAAAGCTTTTATTACAAAGTTCATATATCATTTTATTTAGTACAGCTTCTTCTATTTATCACTGTGACTGTAAAATAAGAACAAGAAAAAAAAGAAAAACATTTCTAGGTGTCAGCGTTCCGTACACGCCCCGAGAAAACACGCACGTAATTGCACTTAATTAAAGACAAGGCCAACAATGGAGGTTGTCAGGTGCTGCCACCTCATTGTTTAGCGACGCTGATAATTGCTTAAATTGCGTAAAACTCTGTCAGTAGCTGACTCTTCAACCAAATAGGTTGTAAAAGATTACAGAACGTTCTTTCCACCAATCAAAGCATGGAATTTTCTTACCCTAACAGATAATAAAATGTTCGTGTTTAGATAGACAGATGCGAAAAACCTTTTTCAACTGAGCAGTTACTTTTATGTTCAAAAATACGAAAATGAAATACAAAACATGAAGTGTTGTTTCTATAGTAACAGGTTTTAACCAAACTAGACTTGACGTCTTTTCCAAACGTTCTATTTTTATGCAAATACAAGAAGTCACTAAGATCATCACAAAATTGTTTAAAAAACTGTAATCAATAAGAGTTTATAATTTAAAGTAAGTTACACAACACAGCTCAATAGTGGAATTGTAGAACATTTCAAACTACTGCCATGGTTACTGGAGTTATTTAAAACTGTAATCAATAAGAGTTTATAATTTAAAGTTAGTTACACAGCTCAATAATGGATTTGTAGAACAGTTCAAACTACTGTCATGGTTACTGGAGTTATTTAAAACTGTAATCAATAAGAGTTTATAATTTAAAGTTAGTTACACAGCTCAATAATGGATTTGTAGAACATTTCAAACTACTGTCATGGTTACTGGAGTTATTTAAAACTGTAATCAATAAAAGTTTATAATTTAAAGTTAGTTACACAGCTCAATAATGGATTTGTAGAACATTTCAAACTACTGTCATGGTTACTGGAGTTATTTAAAACTGTAATCAACAAGCTAGTTACACAGCTCAGAACTAAAATGGAACTTTTAAGTCAGTTAAAAAAAGCTAATTATCTATAACAAACTAATCATATAGTTTATATAGGATTAGGGGTTTCTACTAAGGTTTCTATTTAACAATCTAGAAGTGCTTGCTGTCTTGACAGAAACTAAAATCTACAACGATTGAGTCATAGAGAGAAGTATCAATGGATTTCAACTGTAAAAGTTATATGTGTAGTTAAATTCATTATTGGTTTCAACTGTAAAAACTATATGTGTAGTTAAATTCATTATTGGTTTCAACTGTAAAAGTTAGTTGTGTAGTTAAATTCATTATTGGTTTCAACTGTAAAAGTTATATGTGTAGTTAAATTCATTATTGGTTTCAACTGTAAAAGTTATATGTGTAGTTAAATTCATTATTGGTTTCAACTGTAAAAGTTAGTTGTGTAGTTAAATTCATTATTGGTTTCAACTGTAAAAGTTAGTTGTGTAGTAAAATTCATTATTGGTTTCAACTCTCACACATCAAGGTTGCATTTCTAAATGTAGAACATTAATTCATTTCTGCAGAACTCAACCCAGGAACCTACTGCATGTAATAGCTTTCAATAAATCAAGTTAAAAACCGACAACTCAAATTATTAATAGATTTAATTCCTCCCAACTCCTGAACCTGTGAGAGCTAAGTAATATTTAAATATATCTGTTGAATAACAAACTTTACATAATACACCATAGCGTTCTAAGTAAATTTTGTGACTAAAAATCAACGTCAGTTTTATCACAACATTGTTCCTAAACGTAGAAGCGCCAGTTTTTGGTGTTAAAAATATTTGATTATATAAATGTAAACGTATTTTTTAACTCTCTATATTTATCTATCATATAGCACGTACTTTGGAAGATAAATATTAAAGGGGTTAGGTTTCCCTGTTTGACAGTGAGCTTTGCTAGTGTTCTGCTTTTATTCACGTTTTAACACTCTCTCCCATTCATTGTCAAAAGAAAACATTAACGAAAATTTTAAGCTATTAGCTCATGACGTGTACCAGTTAGACAATTAATGTTGATTAGAAAAATGCAGCATTAGAGGGAAGAGCGGATGTAAGATCCAGGTGGCTGACAAGTTTTCCATTCAATTACGGGGCACCACATAGCAAGAGTAACCTCTAATAAAAGGGGTAACTGCCTAAACGCCGGTGTCTCGTTACCTCCACGGCGTGTTGATTTTTTTTGCTACATTTCTGCATGGGAACCATCAGGATTTTGACTGAGTCTTCACCTGACGGTGGGGGAAACAGGGCCTCTTTCGTTCGGAGTGGCGAGAGGTGGGGAAGAGTGAAAGGGGAAAGCTTTTGTTGCTGTGAATACAAAGAAGTAGAGGTAGAGAATGGTACACCGTACCTTCCCACCCGTCCGTCTCTTTGTTTATAGTTCACATCCATTACCTGCCCAACCGTCGAAGAAAAAAATTATATATAAAAAATTGTAGCAAGACCATAATAATAAAAGAAGGCAATGGTTTTAAAGGGACGTAAGTGAAAGGAATCAAAATTTCTTACTGGCTTCCAGTTCCCTGCCCTTCAAAAAGCATAGTTGTCGTCTGAGAAGCTGGCTGAAAGACTGAGACTTTCATAACAGAAAATACCCTTTCACCTCCAGCCTAACCCGTTACAAAGAGAGGTTCTGAATGTAACATCTCGTAATCATGTGAATTGTACTAGAATCGTGATCAAAGTCTTTCTTGTTCAAGTTCATACAGTGAAGCACGGAAGAGATCATGATTCTATGTAGAGTGTTCTGTTTGTTAATAACTTTCTGGTGTTGCTGAAACTGATGAAGAGTTAAAATTCTAACTAGTTTATGTTATAGACACCAGATGACTTCAGTCGCCTCGTTGAAACCCTGGGATCACCAAGAATATAGAATAATATAAAAATGTAGAACTTGTTGACATATGAAGTATATGGACAAACAGTACTTTTATGTTTATCAGTGAGGGTGATTCCGGAGAAAATATCTTATATTGACTTATACCAGTACTCGATTCATTTTTCTGAAACATAATTTAATAACAAAGAAAAACACGAACGTAATTACATGAAGCATTCTTTAGACGTTTCGGAGTCTTCAGAATTCCATCTTCATTATGCTAGAGGTACAAAACAAACATAATGGTAATTATAGCTGTAGCCCTACCTTACTGAAGATATCGAAACGTCTAATAAATGTTTCATGTAATTACATTCGTGTTTTGCTTTATTATTATGTACAGATTGAACTAAATACACAGCGTGTTTCCGGTTAAACATTATATTTGCTATGGTCTTACTCAATGCTAGCAAAATAATTGTAGAATATTGATAAGGTTCATTAAAATATTAGTAACTCATTAGATGATTATTATCAAAGTATTTTTCGTTCAGCCAGTATTATATAAGTATATTGAACGTTCTCTCACAGTAACGTTTCTTCAGCTTATACCCATGCAATATTAAAACACAACAGTGATGGCACATGAAGAATCGATTTTTGCCTTCCAACTCTTTCTCTTGGATAAACATCGATTGAGCGTTTTGAACGCAGAGTCCAATAAGTTTTGCTTTTTTTTTTTACCACAGAACGCCAGAAAATATATATTTGAATAATACATATGAAGAAGAGTCCTACTCATCAGTGAACAAATAAAAATCATTATATATATATTTAAATAAAAGTTTTATGTACTACAACCTGCATTCGTGCAGCTAGTTTTTTTTTTCAGTACTAAATTCGAAGAATTCGAAATTAAACGCAGTAGAAGTATCGGACAATTGTAATAGCTCTAATATTTAAGCCTAGTAGATCAAGAAAGCGTACACGATTATAGTATTAGGGTTAACTTTTAAACCATAGTTTGTACTTAATGGACGATGTGTATCACTGACAACAATTTGAAAGAAACAAAATGAGGCCATTTTTGCTAATACGAATCTCTTACCAATGCAACATTTTCGGGAAGATCAATCTAATGTCAGGTTTAGCAAGATTAAATTAGAAAGCAAGACTGGTAGGGTCAGTGGTCTAAAGCCGATATAATCGAAAAACGTAGAAAAGTACACATTTGACACCAGTTTCAATCGGTTCGACAGAAAGAAAATGGCGAATATTTACATTTTGTTGAGAGAGAGTGTTTTTATGTAGAATAGAAAATGCATGGCAGTATGTATATGATTACAAAAATTATTTTACCGTATTTTAACGCTCTATGTATAAATTAATTTCATGTAGATTCTAATTCTATTCAAACATTTTGAGTTTTTACGGTATTATGTCAGAAACAAAAAATGGAATCTACTACTGGAAAAGTAAAAAA
>NW_013667836.1:34527-43024 GCF_000517525.1 Limulus polyphemus | reverse complement strand
TCAAGAATGTAAATGGATGTATCACGTGTTAACATGTACATCAAGAATGTAAATGAATGTATCACGTGTTAACATGTACATCAAGAATGTAAATGGAAGTATGACGTGTAAACATGTACATTAAGAATCTAAATGTAAGTATTACGTGTAAACATGTACATCAAGAATCTAAAGGGACGTATCACGTGTAAACATGTACATCAAGAATCTAAATGTAAGTATTACGTGTAAACATGTACATCAAGAATATAAATGAAAGTATCACGTGTAAACATGTACATCAAGAATGTAAATGGAAGTATCATGTGTAAACATGTACATCAAGAATATAAAGGGACGTATCACGTGTAAACATGTACATCAAGAATCTAAATGGAAGTATCACGTGTAAACATGTACATCAAGAATATAAAGGGACGTATCACGTGTAAACATGTACATCAAGAATGTAAATGGAAGTATCACGTGTAAACATGTACATTAAGAATCTGAATGTAAGTATTACGTGCTAACATGTACATCAAGAACCCAAACGAAGGTTTAATGTAAACATATAAATTGGCAATCCAAATTACGGTGTTTTATGTTTCAACGTGTGCATTAAGAACCCTAATACAGCAACATGTGTATCATCACGTCTGTTAGATGATGACGTCTTTATATAAATGAAGAACCCTAATACAGCAACACGTGTGTCATTTAATGTATCAGATGATAGCGTCTTCATGTACATAAACAATACAAATAACGCAACATGTATATTATCACGTATATTATATGGTGACATCTTCATGTACATTAAGAATCCAAATAAAGCAACATGTATAACATCACGCGTATCAGATGAACGTATTTTCAGGTACATTAATAACCCAAATATAACAACATGTATATCATCACGTGTATCAGATGAACGTATTTTCAGGTACATTAATAACCCAAATATAACAACATGTATATCATCACGTGGTAGCCATCTTAGGTTTATTATACTGTTTACACTGGTATGTTACTATTATGGGGTAGCCATCTTAGGTTTATTATACTGTTTACACTGGTATGTTACTATTATGGGGTAGCCATCTTAGGTTTATTATACTGTATACACTTGTATATTACTATAATGGGGGTAGCCATCTTAGGTTTATTATACTGTATACACTTGTATATTACTATAATGGGGGTAGCCATCTTAGGTTTATTATACTGTTTACACTGGTATGTTACTATTATGGGGGTAGCTATCTTAGGTTTATTATACTGTTTACACTGGTAGATTACTATAATGGGGTAGCTATCTTAGGTTTATCATACTGTTTACACTTGTATATTACTATAATGGGGGTAGCTATCTTAGGTTTATTATACTGTTTACACTGGTAAGTTACTATAATGGGGGTAGCTATCTTAGGTTTATTATACTGTTTACACTGGTAGGTTACTATAATGGGGGTAGCTATCTTAAGTTTATCATACTGTTTACACTAGTAGGTTACTTTTATGGGGGTAGCCATCTTAGGTATATTATGATGTTTATACTGGTACGTGATTATTATAGGGGGGGGGGGTCGAGGCCTGAATGTCAACTTTAGGAAAAGAAAAAATGATCACCCTAGTTTTCTGTTTTTAGTCATTGATTTTATATATTTCGATATTATTTATCTTTGTTTTATTGCCTTATTAGGAGCAACAAAGCTTCTAGCAACTGGCTACAGATGGTGAACTGCTCGTAATATTTTTTTAATTTAATGTTTTAGTTATAATTTTATTTCACTTCGGAACCTTGCGAATATATGTTGTTTTATGAATGTATCGCTAATTCTGAGTGGGTTCTACTTCCTCGGACACTCGTTTTAGAAGGTTACATCTTACCTTATTAAGAGTATGTAATTTTATTCTTTTTGACCTTTATATGTTACGCTTCTTGTTTTGGTTCCAGTTCTCTGAATTTACTTTACTTTTAAATATGGTCGAAATAAAAAGATTCTGATGTTTTACGCTTTCTTTCCATTAAATAATTAATACTGTTGTTTAATAATTAACTTATATATATTAGTAAACAATCAGCTATGTGATTAAAAGGAGCGTGTACATTACTCAGGTAGTTGTGAACGAAAAGAACCTTGGTAAACATTGTTAAGTTCTCTCAAAGTATTAACTACATGAAGACGACTTCATCTGGTACACATGATGATATACATGTTGCTTTATTAGAGTTATTAATGAACATAAAAAGGTCATCATCTGATAAAAAATTGGAAGAACTAAAGAATTGTTATACATTAAATCAAGCAACTGGTAGAAATTGGAAGAACTAAAGAATTTTTATACATTAAATCAAGCAACTGGTAGATATTGGAAGAACTAAAGAATTGTTTTTTTTTTTTTGAAGTTTAACAAAGTCACGGGTGCCATAGTAACGTTACAACCAATGTGGGATGGAATTTATGGCGTGTTTTTGTAAGGTTGGGAGACGTGTTTTACATATACATATCTATCTTATCTCTTTTGTGCTATAATCACGAAACCCAACTTAATATCACAGGTTACGGACTAATTTCATGCTTGAACTTGTTCAGGGCTTAAGCCTTTCTTTAGGCTTCGTTATATTTTCAAGTATATGCTTTGCCCGTATACCGGATATGGGTTATGAAACGAGATTACCTCCTACAATCTCTGGGAACTTGTGTGAACGCATCTTCAAGTATAAATCTGGCGGTGTGGTGGCGCTGATGGTAAAGGAGCTAACTAATAATACCCATGTATTAATAACATAGCTAGTCGCCGAAAATTACGAGAAATAGTTTAGTTCAACGAAGATAATAACCAGGTGGGGGCGCTTCATTCATATTAGACTTAAGAGATGTCTATTTGAAATCATCTACCATGGCCAGCACATATGGTGTTATTCAAGGTGTATTAAAGAAAGCATCAGACAGACTGTTCCATTAACAATATTACCTTGGCAACAGTTACTATGGTGTAACGATGGAAGACCACACAGTGAGTGTGTGTTTCTTTAGCGTAATGGATTATTTTAATGTCTATTGTAATTATGATCGATCCAAATGTAAAGATTGTCCATCTGATGCATTTCGATTTATCTTTCCTTGTACGACTTGTATTAATGAAACTTTTATCTTTTTAAGTACTTGTTTCAATTCATATAAAACAGAAATAAAGAAAAAGTTTTAAATTAAAATTTAAAAAATTTCACATTAGTTTTTAGGAATTAAAAATATCTATGTATTACAACTCTTTTTGTTTTTGTAATTGGGATTGAAATTTCATCTTTCTCTCTTCTTACAGTAGTAACTATTAACCTAACCAGTTGCTTGATTTAATGTACAACTTTATACTTTTATAATATCTTTTTCATCTGAAAGTGAAAACGCTGTTAAAGCAAGTTATGGACAAAATACTTGGTCAAATCTGTATCATCATTGTTACCTACACTGGCTGGCCACTTTACCTAATATAGGGTAAGGCAAGTTATGGACAAAATACTTGGTCAGATCTGTATCATCATTGTTACCTACACTGGCTGGCTACTTTACCTAATATAGGGTAAGGCAAGTTATGGACAAAATACTTGGTCAAATCTGTATCATCATTGTTACCTACACTGGCTGGCCACTTTACCTAATATAGAGTAAGGCAAGTTATGGACAAATTACTTGGTCAAAAGAAATGATTAGAAATTTCACTTACTCATTACGTTGGTCGTTAACGTACTGTCACTTTATCACGATCCGTAAACATTTGTAAGATAGAATGATCGTGTGATGTGCCATGTGATTGCTTGGGATCTATAGAAACAGATATGTTGTCTTCTCGTAAATACTCTTCCTGACAATGGGTAAGAGCAAAGATCTTCCCAAGATGCGTGATATTAAGTCCCCATTTACCAGGAGTATCGTTATCGAACGTTATTACTTTAACTACTGTCAATTAACAGTGGCAATCGATTGGCAAAACCAAATAGGAAACACAAGGACTTCTAACCACTATTACCAGACCGAGGAAAAAGCGTTTATAAAGAGCACTGGACCAGTCAATAAATTGACCAATTTATTCAACAATAACAAAGATATCTTCAAGCATGCTACTCAAAACACATAATAAAACTTTCACATAGCAGTCGAATACCAGCACGAAATTATTTGAGGTTCAAAGAGGAATCCAGCGATGGTAAAAATGTAACTTGTGAACAATAAAGGACTGATAAGTTCGCATGTGGACTGATGATTAAAATATTTCTTTTCTTTTCGTATAATGACATTACATATGGTAAGGATATGGAGAAAACGAAATAAAACGCTAAACTATGCTTGCATTAGTTTGACGATGTAAGCTGCTGGAGGTGGTGTAATAGTGTTGGAAATGTTCTAGTAACGAAAATTGGTTGAAACCTTTGATTAATTTAAAAGGATGAGTACCATACTACTCATGGCCAGCTAAAAATGCTATTTTTTTCACCATAATGAACAAAATATTTTCCACAACGAAACTGAAACATTCCAATGAGCTTGTTTAATCCGAAGCTGCTTCGAAGAACATTATTGTGACGCAAGTCATCTTGCTTGTCCACTATATTCATCGTATCATAATCAGATTAGATATTTTTGGAATAAAGTTAAACGTCATATTCGATTCCATAACTCCCTCTACCGACATATTAGTTAACTGTAGACCATATTCTTCGTCAAAAGTGCTAGACTTGAACAAAATACCTTCTTACATTTAACCATAACTGGATCGTTCGTATGTTAGGTAAAGTGGCCAGCTAGTGTAGGTAGCGATTTTGCTATAAATCTGACAAAGTATTTTGTCGGTAACTTTCTTTATCCGATGTTAGGTAAAGTGGCCAGTCAGTGTAGGTAACAATGATGATACAGAAGCATGTAGATTGTTGCGTACTATTATACACGGAAATGGTTTGAATTTCACTTCCTCAGCGTGTTGATTGTTGCGTACTATTATACATTATGTAAACACTATGAACTATGGGGAAGTTCTAAGGTGGTCAGTATTGAACTTAACCCTATTTCTGGTTTGTAAAGCGTGTTGGTTAATTACTCCCAGCCTATTGAGTCAATCTCAAACAATCTTGGCAGGTTGACTATGTTGAATATTCTAAAGGGATTCAAGGCCATATTATGAAAGTTGTTGGATTGTTTCTCAAACAACCATGCTTTTCTCATGGTTAATGAGATGTAGGGTGTTCAAGGGTGGGATCACCTCAAAATCTTTATTCGTTGGTAGATGGAAAGCAAACTACAAATGCTGTTTATGAAGAAGTTTTGTTATAATTTAAAAATTTTGAGATAAAGTGTATGTTCAAGTTATTATTTGAAATATATGATTGTTGTTAAACTTACATTGTTTTAATTCATTTTAAACATTCCTCCCTCAGTTGACGGGTATTTCATCTTATTGGTTTATAAAAATGAGGCTAAACTTCGAGATCTATTAAGAATGTCCTCACAGCAAACTTTGTTGTTGATATTTATATAACTTAATGTGGTTACGCTGGCTATATGTTTGATACCAGTAAATTTTCATAAGATATCACATTTATTTTAAAATAACACCAATACTTTGAGGGACGAGAGTTTTATTTTAAAATAACAAGTACGCTGAGGGACGAGAGTTTTATTTTAAAATAATCAGTTTGCTGAGGGACAAGAGTTTCATTTTAAAATATCCAGTACGCTGAGGAACGAGACTTTTATTCTTAAATAATCTGCACGTTGAGATGTGTTTTAAAATAATCAGTATGCTGAGGGACGCGAGTTTCATTTTAAAATATCCAGTACTCTGAGGTACTAGAGTTTTATTTTTAAATAACCAGTAAGCTGAGGGACGAGGGTTGAGTATCGAAAGAATATAATGAAAACTACACTTCAGTGTTCCATAAGGTGAGTACAGAACTGTCGTTGTTTTGACTGAAGTACGATATTGTTACTGTATTTAAACAAATTCACGAGATTAAGAATAAACTAGTTCTGAAACTAATAACATTTTTAGTAGTAAAACAAACAGCTCGATTTCAGTGTTGGCAACTTAACGGCTTGTATTTCCTGTATAGGATATTAAATTACTAATTATTAATAAATAGATTAATTATAATCAGCGAAATAATAAGAGAGTACTTTAGGTGCAATATTAAAATACATCTTTAACAAGATATAGATTATCGAAGACCAATATACAGACGAGCGGTTCGTTTATCTGAGACAAGCGTGACCTAAGAATTAGCGTGGTTTGTGACAAGTTGACGCAAAAAAGGGGCTTCACACTTTAGATCTGTGGGTGAGCTATAACAGTGACGGTAAAATCCCACTATTCGATCAGACCAAGAGTTGTTGGTGGGTATTTGTCTAGCTGCCTACCCTCTAGTTTGTTAGTTTAATAATATGGACGATTACGAGCAGAGAGCCCCTGTGTAGTTTTGCATGAAATTATATCTGTTCATTTTTTTTTCTCGGAAATTCGTGAAACACCACACAAGAGCCACCAACTGCTAATTATTTCTAATATTAAACTGACACTCTAGAGGGAAGACAATTATTCAACAACACCCACCTCCAACTTTTGGGCTTCTCTAATTGAATATTGGAATTTAATCGTCGCTATTACAATGTTCGTACGAATTGCGTTTTTGAAACAAAGGGACGCGAACCATGAATCCTTAGACTCTCATTTAGGAGCGCTAACAACTCGACCACACCCAGTCAGCAAAATTTTGAAACAGTTTACGATAATAAAGGTAGGGTTGAGGTTTGCATAGTACAATACTTTCTTTGGTTCTTTCAAGGTTTCTGTCTGAAACATTATTAGCAAAATTGGTCTGTTGGAACAAGTAGTGTTTAACAACTTTAGTAAAAAAACCTAGGATTTTAACAATTAAACTTCGTAGATACCAATTGTATTTTTCATATTTTTTAGTAAAATCACTCTGTAAGTAACAGACAACTGATTTTCAACATTGTTCTTAAAATAAGTCCGTAAGTAATAGCTGCTTTTTAATATTGTTAATAAAATAACTGTAACAACAAATGATCATGTGAATATGAATGTATTTTAAATATTCTAAATAGAATTGATGATTCTTATAATATTATAAAATTAATGTTTCTTATGATATTATAAAAATTGATGTTTCTTATGATATTATTCCTTATTTGTAGGAAGTTCACTTTTGTAAGCATAGAATTTTTTTAAAGTTTATTTACATTTAAAATGTTGAAACTCTGTGAATGTTCTTAAAGTGTATATCTTCAATTTTAATGATTTACGTTACTTTTGGAAAGTGGTTTGACTTTCATTTTCTCTAAATTTTGGTTGAGATTGGCCCAATAAGCTCGGAAGTGTTAGGATGCAGATGTCGGCACGTTTAGAAATTGTACATTTCTAAAGTCACAAAATCAAATCGGCAAGTTTGGGGATTCTACATTTCTAAGGTCATAAAGTGATCTCGGCATGTTTAGAGATTCTACATTTCTAAAGTCACAAATGGATCTCAGTACGTTTAGGAATTCTACATTTCTAAAGTCACAAAACGATGTCGGCACGTTTAGGAATTCTGTATTTCTAAGGTCATAAAGTGATCTCGGCACTTTTATGCTATAAATCTCGCTTGGAATGAAAACTTAATTATAGCGATTATGCAGGTCCTTTTTTGTTATTATTTAATGTTTGATTATTATAATTAATATAAACAAATCTACTTATCGACCTTGTTTATGCGAAAGATACAAAGATATTTTTATTATTTTTAAAAATAACAACTAAATAACTGATTAATATATATATATATATATAGGTAATCAATAAAGAAGTGGACTAACACCAGGGTAATAATGAAATGATCATGCGTTTATGATCCTAAAAGTATCACAAGATAAATGTGTTTCACGCATCATACAAAATCTAGCAAAAATGAAACGTCCCACGGTGGGACAGCAGTAAGTTACAGACTTACAACGCTAATATCCGGGGTTCGATTACCCGCGGTGGAGACACAGCAGAGAGTCCAGTGTGGCTTTGCTCTAAAAACAAAGAAACAATAATAAAACAAAGCCGTATAAATCAAATCACTTCTTAAACAGTCCAAGTTAGCCTCTCGTACCATATTCACATTAGTATATCATGCTTCCTAGTTAAGGTCACAAAAGTTTCTTGACCTCTGACTCCTGAATTTCAACCATGCACTTCTCAACTCATATAGCTTAGATATTTTGATATATCATGAAGTACAGTATGAAGATGTTTTAAAACGAGTTGTAAAATTCAACAATGTAAATTTATCATTATGGTAATTGATGAGAAAATGTTGGCGTTTGTTTTACTTTTCCAGTAGTGGATTCGGTTTGTTTTACTTTTCCAGTAGTAGATTCGGTTTGTTTTACTTTTCCAGTAGTGGATTCGGTTTGTTTTACTTTTCCAGTAGTAGATTCGGTTTGTTTTACTTTTCCAGTAGTGGATTCGGTTT
>NW_013667836.1:31907-33655 GCF_000517525.1 Limulus polyphemus | reverse complement strand
TACACGTGATACTTCCATTTACATTCTTGATGTACATGTTTACACGTGATACTTCCATTTACATTCTTGATGTACATGTTTACACGTGATACATCCATTTACATTCTTGATGTACATGTTTACACGTGATACATCCATTTAGATTCTTGATGTACATGTTTACACGTGATACTTCCATTTAGATTCTTGATGTACATGTTTGCACTTAATACTTCCATTTAGATTCTTGATGTACATGTTTGCACTTAATACTTCCATTTAGATTCTTGATGTACATGTTAACACGTGATACTTCTATTTACATTTTTAATGTACATGTTTACATGTAATACTTCCCTTTAGATTCTTGATGTACATGTTTACACGTGATACTTCCATTTACATTCTTGATGGATATTTTGATACATGCTTCCTTAAGTTATTTTTTTAATGTACATGTTAACATATACCAATATTTGGGTTATTGTTTGAATATGTTTACGTATATATATATATATATGTTAGCACATACATTTATTTGTGGAGGAAGTTTTTTAGTTTCTGATAAAAATCTGATTATAGTTTCGTTTACGTCGAGAGAAGTTGTGACAAACCTTCCAGGAGTTTTAATAACATTTGAGCTAGAAAATATATCTTTGTGTATAAAAAAAAAACAAAAAAAAAACATATACACTCTGAAGGTTACACTCGCGCTTACATTTAAAGTCTCTTATTCAGGTTTATAGTAAGAATGGACTTCTTTTAGACATCAGTCGAACTTCTTCCTGTATTGATGTCAACACGTTTGAGGTCTACACCTTTTAGACGTTTCCTTTTCAAAGATATTTTTACAAGCTTTAGAACAACAACATATAATATTAAAAAAGTTGCATCTAAGAGAGTGTTTTTTTGTATTTGTTATAGTGTTTTGGCTTTCCTTGATACAGTGAAATAAACACAGCATTCTATTATCAATTTTTTTGTATACGTCGGGTTATCAAAATCTGTTATTGTATGAACGTGAAAGTCTTATTTTCATGTGGATTTCAGCACATTAGAAGTTCGCTTACTGCTCTTCACACAGTCCAGTAGGCTGACCAGATCATTCTTTGGTCATGTGACTCGGGAGGATCAGGTACATCCAGGAACTTTACCTCCCTCCTGGACTGTTGCTTTGATTCTTGGTTGTAGTAGATGAAGCCCGCATTAGTTCTCCAATATTGTTGGGTCCAGTAGCTAGGAAAATCCGGTGTAACGTCATGCAGCCACTGCATGCGCTCTACAATTGTTCGTAGGTTATCGCACACGCGAGTGGCCCTTTTCAGACCATGTCCATCGATGTACAAACGTAGAGTTTTCCTTATTCTTCAGTAAATATTTCGTTTCCTCGCTCTCGTTATAAACAACTCAGTCTTGTTCATGCAAACAGTTTCATAGATACCGATAAAAAATCTACAGTAATAATCCTATTTGTAGTTGATGTTTGCGTAATTGTGTAAAACGTTTACGTTTGTGGATCTAGATACTTTGTGTGTTTCAGTGACTATGGAGTTTTGTATTGTCTGTAGTTTGTTTATTTGTGATTTGGCTACATTTGACCATGCTGGGTAAGCATATTCTACTACTGGACGTATGTAGGTTTCATGCTCTACCACTGGATGTATGCTTTTTGATCTTGATCGGGATCTGGGAAGGTCAGCTGCTATGTAGACTTCTTCCTTCTGTAGGTTTTTCTCTTTTTCATCGGGATTCGGTCCATGTTTTGGACC
>NW_013667836.1:25929-31571 GCF_000517525.1 Limulus polyphemus | reverse complement strand
GTCCATTGTCCGCGTTTTTACTTTACATACCCCTTTCGTGCCACGTCCAAATTCATGGGATAATATTAACTCGTATATTTTTACTAGCTTCACTTATGTATGATCGCATTATTAGTCCGTGTTCACAATATAGTTCCGCTTATCAGTCATATACACATAGACATAGTCCTATTTTTACCTACAAAACCCTTTTAAAATAGGGATACGTTTGTGTCTAGGATTCAGTTAGCCTAGCACTGTTTGGCCTGTAAGTTTCTTATTTGTGATGTTTAGAGAGGAGAGGTACTTAGGGCTTGGTTCATCATGTATTATGTAACTCTCTAGTTTGCTCATCAGTTCATTTTTATTAATATTTTTCTTGCTAAGCTTAGCCTGAAAGCCAGTTGTAAACCGCAATAGTTCTCGCGTGACATCGACAACCAATCGGAATGCAACAGCGAAACTATGGCGATGCGGCTTGATTTCCGTAAAGAAAAAATCCATACGATTCCAATCTCACGTAAAATTAATAATTGTCTAGGCAGAAGTGAAACGAAAAAATTGGACAAGTGAACTATGAAAATTTTATTATGAGTGAAAATGAGATTATAGATATTATTAGGTTATATCACTAAATCTCATATCATAGGGGAAAGTACAGTATACAGCTAAATATCTCATAAAAAATATATAAATTATAAAACCAAATATCTCATCATAAGTCATATATAAATTATAGAACCAAATATCTCATACGAAATATATAAATTATAAAACCAAATATCTCATCATAAGTCATATATAAATTATAAAACCAAATATCTCATCATAAGTCATATATAAATTATAGAACCAAATATCTCATCATAAGTCATATATAAATTATAGAACCAAATATCTCATCATAAGTCATATATAAGTTATAGAACCAAATATCTCATCATAAGTTATATATAAATTATAGAACCAAATATCTCATCATAAGTTATATATAAGTTATTGAACCAAATATCTCATCATAAGTCATATAAAAAATTATGCAACTAAGTATCTGATCGTAAGTGATATAGATATTATTCAACGAAATATCCTACCGTAAGTGATATGTCTATTATAAAACTAAATATATCATAACCAGTGATATAAATATAGTAAGGTACCGTGTTTTAAAAGATTGTATAACAAAAATAAAAAACAATTTCAAATAAACACCAAAAGGGTAAATTCAATGAGTCTGTTGGATTTACAGAGAGGGTAACTATCAAATAATCCATATTAGGATGCATCTTTTGATGAACAAATACGACACAAATATTTACTTGTTTTTTGAAGGTAGTCTGTATCAGATACGTTTTATTCATGTAGGTGTAACTGTTCAATAATCTATTCCAAGGGGCCTATTTCGTCAACGGTAATGCTGTTTTTGTTCTATTTTTTATTGCCGTGGATAAAACTTTACCTACCTGACTTTGGAAATCAAGTAATGAAGGATAGGCAGAGGGGCTCGTCACTCCCTTTTACACCAGAAAGCAAGAAACATAATAAAGAAAACAGCAGATGGCCGGTAAGAAGTCTCTGTAGCTTGCGTTAACAGTCGCATTAGCATGACGCAACGCTTAGCAGGGTGCGGCAACGGAAACAAAGGGTTATACAGAGCTGAGCACATGGGGTCTTATGTTCCTCTGGCAGTCATGAAAGGGTTCAAAATAGATAGAAATGCATGCTACGGGTCGGGGACTAAAATAAACTTAGTAACGTTGATTCATTTGTTAGATAGCAGAGAACAAACACAGTGATACACAGGTAATGTTGAATATTTTCAGTTGTTCATACGCTAACTTATATATATATATATGTGTTTGTGTGTGTGTGTGTTTAACAGGACATTATTGTTCATCTGACAATGATGATTTGTTTATATAAAGTATTATTACTGATTATTAATACCTATGCAAGTATGACTTGCCACATGAGCACATTGACTTCAATATAAAAAATACTTGTCTTCGAACCTTCAATATGGTAATGTTGATTTGTCTATGAAACTGTTACTTTCCATCAAATATGAGCACATGAGCACATTGACTTCAATATAAAAACTACTTGTCTTCGAACCTTCAATATGGTAATGTTGATTTGTCTATGAAACTGTTACTTTCCATCAAATATGAGCACATGAGCACATTGACTTCAATATAAAAACTACTTGTCTTCGAACCTTCAATATGGTAATGTTGATTTGTCTATGAAACTGTTACTTTCCATCAAATATGAGCACATGAGCACATTGACTTCAATATAAAGAATACTTGTCTTCGAACCTCCAATATGGTAATGTTGATTTGTCTATGAAACTGTTACTTTCCATCAAATATTAGTTTTTATTTTCTTAGTAACGTCCCCCCTCCAGTGGCACAGCGGGATGTCTCCAGACTTACAACGCTAGAATCCGGGTTTCGATACCCATGGTAGGCAGAGCACAGATAGCCCATTGTGTAGCTTTGTGTTTAACTTCAAACAAACAAACAAACAAAACCTTAGTAACGTTATGTCTGTTATTTAAAATTATCTCCCATCTAATAATCTCGATATGTCTGTTATTGATAATGTTATCATAATCTTCCTTTGATAATGTTAGTTCATGATCTGTTAACTTACCCATTGTTAGTGAATAATGTAAAATTTCAGTGAACTCTTTAAGTAAATGTACAATTTACAAGTTAATAATAGGTAATGTGTTAAGTGGGAATGACAAGTTAATAATAGGTAACGTATTAAGTGGGAATGACAAGTTAATAATAGGTAATATATTACAGTGCCTTACAAAAGTATTCACCCCCTCTGTAAAGTTTCCACATTTTGTTGTCGTCTGAGCTTGTAATAATGAAATTTACAAATGGGACTTTATATTTAGAACCTACAAAATCTACTCCAAACTGAGAAAGCTAAAAAACGCTGATATTATGTAAGTTAGATTTTCATATAAGATTATAATACTCTCAATTGCATAAGTATTCAACCCGTTTGCTACGGCAACCCTAAATCAGTTCAGATTAGTTTGAAAGGTCAAAATTAGTGTAATGGTCTCTGTTTGTAATCAAAGTGGTTTAACTTAACTTCAGAGTAAATGCATTTATTCAAGCCACAACTCGCATAGTGATACGACAATCCAACCATGAAGACCAAGGAGCTTTCCAAAGAAGTCGGGGATAAAGTGATAGAAGAGCACAGATCAGGAGAAGATTACAAGAAAATTTTAAAGTCGCTGACAACACAGCACATCACCCAGTGAACACCATCCCAACTGTCAAGCATGGTGGTGGCAGCATCATGTTATGAAGATACTTTTCATCAGCAGGGAATGGAAGGCTTGTCAGGATTGAGGGGAAGATGGATGGTGAAAAGTACAGGCGAATCCTAGAGGAAAACCTGCTCGAGTCAGCTAAGAACCTAAAACTGGGTCGAAAATTTACATTTCAACAGGATAATGACCCGAAGCACAAAGCCAAAGCCACACTGGAGTGGTTTCAAAAGTAGGAAGTGAATGTCCTGGAGTGGCCCAGTCAAAGTCCAATGGAAAATTTATGGAGAGACTTGAAGATTGCAGTCCATCAACAATCCCCAACGAGATTGTCCAAATTGGACAATTTTAACAGGAAGAATGGGCAAAAATTACACCATCCCATTGTGCAATGCTGGTAGAGACTTATCCAAAAAGACTCACAGCAGTATCTGCTGCCAAAGGTGCTTCCACCAAGTACTGACTCGGGGGGGGGGGGGGGTTGGCTGACATTCAACCTCCTTCACACATAACAGTG
The DNA here is from genome assembly GCF_000517525.1 of Limulus polyphemus. NCBI lineage: Eukaryota > Metazoa > Arthropoda > Merostomata > Xiphosura > Limulidae > Limulus > Limulus polyphemus. The sequence continues at coordinate 27,774 of NW_013667836.1, read as the reverse complement.
TTAAGTTTGATCATTAGAGTTTTGAATAAAAACAAGGTAATTAAAAAAAATTGTTTACATTAATTGTATTTTATTAAAATGTGACATTATTGGTAGGGGGGTGAATACTTTTACAAGACACTGTAAGTGGGAATGACAAGTTAATAATAGGTAATGCACTGAGTGGGAATAATTGATTGTTTTTGATTTTCATATTCTCACCAAGCTACACTATCTTCGCTAGCAGTCCCTAATTTTGAATTTATAGACTAGACGGAAGGTAGCTAGGTAACATTACCCACCGCAAACTCTTGGGCTACTTTAATCAAATGGGGGGATACGCCTCCAAAGTGTGTGTGGCGTGATTATGCAGCAGCTGGACGCGAACCATGAAGTATCAGATCAAGCATGCTAACCACTACGCTACGCCTGGGCCGGGTGAATATATTAGCCAGTTATTTAATATATTGAAATACATCAGTCGTATGTTTAGATTTGTCAGTTACTTTTTCAGTAATATGTTTAAGTTCATCACATAAAATAGTTCAGTAGTTATATAAAAAGTTGTCAATTGTTACTTCAGTATGTATGTCTTCCCCAGTGAGTCAGCGATAAGTTTACGGACTTAACTCTAAATTCTGAGGTTCGATTATCCGTGGTGGACAGAGCATAGATAACCTATTGTGTAGTTTTGCGCTAAAACAAATAAACAGTTTATATATATTTATATTTCGTAGTCTTTGATATGTTGAAATTTGTCAGTTAACACTATACTGTATGCATGTTTAAATGTATTTGTCGGTTTTAGTCTATGATATAGATATGTTTGCCTATATAGAATTAAACACTAGATGAATATCTTGAGAAGTACATTTAGCCACGTCATATATTTAATTCAATAACACATTACCTCGCACCAGAAAAATATACAGTTAAGGCTGTATATTTAAACGTTTACTTGGATTTTAGATAATAACAGAGCATGTTTCATATTATTGTATAAAAAGTACAAATGTAATCAGCTGTCATCTAACAGTTTGATATCTATTTGTAATCTAAAAATTAGCTTTAAATTTCCACTGAAGTAACTGTACCAAATGTCTATCTTGGAGTGTGGATGCACTGAGAATACTTCTAGATGTTCTTGTTTCTAACTGTAAACTCTAGCACTGAAGGTGGAAAACAAGCTGTCTTATAGAACTAAGTACATTAACAATTACAAATAATACATTAAAAATGCTCAGCAGTTAACTCTCCTCAAGAGTCAGAACGACCAGTAGTTAACTCCTCAACAGACAGGACAATCAGTAGTCAACTCCACAAGAGATCGAACACTCAGCAGTTAAATACACAAACAGGCATAACAATCAGTAGTTAACACCACAACAAACAGAACGATCATTAGTTAATTCCACAAACAGGCAGAACGTTCAGTAATTAACACCAGAACAGATAGAACATCCAGTAGTTAACTGCATAACAAACAGAGCGATCAGTAGTTAACTCCACAACAGATAGAACACAAACTAGTTAACTCCACAAGAGAAAGAACAGTCACTAGTTAACTCCACATCAAACAGAACGATCATTAGTCAACTCCACAACAGACAGAACGATCAGTAGTTAAACCCTACAATAGACAGAACGATCAGTAGTTAACTCCACAACAAATGGAACGATCAGTAGTTAACTCCACAACAAACAGAACGATAAGTAGTTAACACCACAACAGACAGAACGATCAATAGTTAAACCCTACAATAGACAGAACGATCAATAGTTAAACCCTACAATAGACAGAACGAACTCCACAACAAACAGAACGATCAGTAGTTAACTCCACAACAAACAGAACGATCAATAGTT
>NW_013667836.1:0-24947 GCF_000517525.1 Limulus polyphemus | reverse complement strand
CAAACGGAACGATCAGTAGTTAACTCCACAACAAACGGAACGATCAGTAGTTAACTCCACAACAAACAGAACGATCAGTAGTTAACTCCACAACAAACAGGAACGATCAGTAGTTAACTCCACAACAAACAGAACGATCAGTAGTTAACTCCACAACAAACAGAACGATCAGTAGTTAACTCCACAACAAACAGAACGATCAGTAGTTAACTCCACAACAAACAGAACGATCAGTAGTTAACTCCACAACAAACAGAACGATCAATAGTTAACACCACAACAGACAGAACGATCAATAGTTAACACCACAACAGACAGAACGATCAATAGTTAACTCCACAACAAACAGAACGATCAGTAGTTAACTCCAGAACAAACAGAAGTATCAGCGGTTATACATGCTCTTCTGTACTAAAGAGGAGATTGTTGTTATCATTTAGTAGGGGTGTGTATCTCATCATAGTAGTCGATACGATACGTATCTAGAAACAGAAGTTTTACCAACGGTTATACAAAGTTTGACAGTCTTGTCTGTAATTTATTATCTACATATTACTATTTGTCTTATTTAAGTACTTCACACTTTACAGTGCTTTTTCAAATTCTCAGGTTTGATCGACTAAATTGTAGCTGGCAAGAGAAGTAAAATATAAAAAAAGTTAATATCTGCCAATCTATTTTATTATTGTTAATTTATTATGTTACTTTGAATGTAATGTTTTTGATAAAAGAAATGAAGACTCATCTTCCTTTATTGAATCATTAATTTTCAGCAAAAATACTTTATTAGAAATTCTGAGTTTTTCTGTACAAAAGACTTATAATGTTTACTGAAAACTTGCCAAATTTTATGAAGATACATACAATCGTATCACGGCTTCACGATACCCTAGTCGTATCGTATCGCTGTATCGCCACACATTTATTATTCAGCATTATCTTAGCGCCATCTATACGATTCGTCTCTAAACGAATATAGTAAAAATAGTGTTCGCCAGCCATTTTCTTGTCCTATTTATGATTCTCCTTTGAGTCGGATTTAGCGAAATAATCGATACGAAGGCTACATGTCAATAACAGTATTTTAACACTCGCTTTGGACTGCACGAAGGAAATAATTTTGATAACAGTGTGAACAAATTGCTGGGTTGTTTAAGATCAATTTAGTGTTCGCATAATCGAAATTATAGCTTATTATACGTCACAGTTTTTAATTTGTTTTTATGTAATCGAAATTGTAACTCATTATGAATCTAATGTTTTTAACTCTGTTTTTTATTTTGTCTATTAAAAGTGTCTTCCCATACATCTTTGCGAAATATCTTACGAAAGGGGTAAGTGGAAGATATAAGAAAGGGGTAGGTGGAAGGTATCGTATACCCTGAGAGCTCCATAGTTATATAATATCAACAATTTACAAGTAAGAATACAGTATCTTACCATTCATACCTACTCACTGTAAAACATATAATTACGTTCACGAATTATTTATTTCATTCATTTACACTTTTACTTGGCCCGGCATGGCAGTCAGATGGCAATCTGAGGGTCGCGAGTTCGAATCCCCGTTCCACCAAACATGCTCGCCCTTTCAGCCGTGGTGGCGTTATAATGTGACGGTCAATACCATTATTCGTTGGTAAAAGAGTAGCTCAATTGTTGGCGGTGCGTGGTGATGACTAGGTCTCCTTCCCTCTAATCTTTCACTGCTAAATTAGGGACGGCTAGCTCATGTAGCTTTGCGCGAAATAAAAACAAACACATACTTTTACTCTACTAGCAGAAAAATATTTTATTAACTATTCAGTATTTACTATTTCCTCAGTCTTTCATATGCTAACTAGGTTTGTGGAATAAAGATGAAACTTTAGCTACCCTATCTGGTTTATGTTAGTCAGATGGTGTATAGATGAAACTTTATAAAACCTAAATATTTTTATAGAGTGAAGACTCATTTCAGACACCCTGTCTGTTACATGTGGAATATGGAACTAGTTATGTGGATGGAGGTGTACTTTTATTAACTTGTCATTCCCAACAAAATGTGGAAACTTTACAGAGGGGGGGTGAATACTTTTGTAAGGCACTGTAATATATTACCTATTATTAACTTGTCATTCACAGTCAATACGTTACCTATTATTAACTTGTCATTCCCACTTAATACATTACCTATTATTAACTTGTCATTCCCACTTAATACATTACCTATTATTAACTTGTAAATTGTACATTTACTTAAAGAGTTCACTGAAATTTTACATTATTCACGAACAATGGGTAAGTTAACAAATTATGAGGTGTACTTTTTACCAATGAATAGTGTAACTGATCGTTACATTGTAACACCCCCACGGGTGAAAGGGCGAGTATGTTTTATGATAGAATTCGACCCGCATTGCAAGTCGAACGTCGTAACCACCAAGTCATCCCAAGTCTCTATAAGTCACCATAGATAATGGTATATCATAACCGAATTCAAATATAAACGACTATTAAGATTTATTCATATGCTGACATTGCAAAGCCAGCATAGTTAGGTGTGTAAACAGAATCACGAGATACAGCATGGATTAGGTTTCGACCAATTGAAAGGATCTGCCCCTGAATAACTGGATTAACAAATTCCACGCGAGTCTGTGGGATAGGACCAGTACCGAGTGATCCTTCAATTATCCATTTTAGAAGACTGAACATTGAGTCTGGGATTATCTCATTAGCTCAAAACAAAATGGCTTGAATCAAAAGCACAGTCCTTCAGCTCAATATCTTTACTACATAGAACAGTTTAGCATTAGTTTCAGACTGCATCAACGGGAATAGTTTGTAATACATCAAGTTCTTCAGCTCAGACTCTTCTGTGGATTTTTCCAGGAAGCCCAAAGACTCCTAACCAAAATGTCATTGTTGGAACTAACTATAACTTACTTCTGCCCTGCTCTAGTTGAAACAATACTCTGTCACCACTCAGCTCGATAGTTCACTATGCCAGGATGTTGTCCACACAAAATTAGTTGAATATTCTATGAATTTTTACCATATCTAATGCCTTTTTTTGATGCATAAGACCTTTGTCTCTTTCATGTATGAACTGTATGAAGTGCCAAAGAATAAAGAGATTATTCATGTGGCTAATCTTTATCTTTTTTTTTTTTTGAGAAGACAACACACTTCACGTTGTTTGTACTGGTATATCACCTGTGGTATTTCGTGTTATCAAGCTAGGTTTAAGGTAACATCGGTTGACGTTGAGGGACCATGAGAAAATGATCGACCTCTAATAGGTCTCTAGGTAATCAGGGAATAATAGTATTTTAAGTAATTAGAAAATGATTGGAGTGAACAGGTATAATGGCCGCCTTTCTAAGTTCAGCCGGTATGGAGTCTACAAGTTCCCATATGATTATGAAACGTTATAATCCGATATACGGGAAACTGATTCAAGGTAAAAAAAGAAAGGGACTGGTTCTATGTGGGGGTTGAGAAAGGAATATAAAAGACACGAGTTCAACGGGTAAAAGAAAAAATGGCATGTAAGTGTGAATGAGAACGAATAAACGAGAATGGCGAAGGAAGAAAGTAATATGCTGCCAGTAAGAAACAAAACCTATTTCTAAATCTATATGTGATTGATTACCAATAATAAACAGCAAGTTGAATGATACTTCACTTCCAATCTGCTATATATCAGCTGTAGACTATACTTCACCTCTAATCTTTTGGTATATGAGTTATTAACAGCTTATCTTTCCAGCGTCGTCTTTCATTCGTAGCGCCCTCTATCTATTGGAGGCGAAGTATCATCAATAGGTGACATACCAACGAATTGGAGACAAAGTATCATCTTTGCTGTTATAGATTTTTGAATAATATCTAATATTAATATTATCATTTATAATAATTTGGGTTAAATAACAAAAGAATAACTATATTTAGTAAAATTGGTAAATATAAATAGTAGGGTTAAACCTTTAAATTAGAGCTGAGTGGTGTGATTTGTACTACAACGTTAGATAAGGCATAGACCATGTAACAGTACTTTTAGGCTTATCTGTAATTCGTCTAACCGGTAAATCGCAAAACAGGTTAGATACATTGTTTTGTTGAACAAATACAATCTAAAGACTAGTTAATTGTCTCTTCATGGTTTAAGGATTAACTTGTTCAGTTTATAGGTAGGTTATAAATCAGGCTAAATACACTGTATTATTGTTATTAACGTATTTGGTAAACATTAAATAAAGTAAAGACTAGCTATTTGTCATTTTTATAAAATTAAAGATGAACTTAATTACTTTAGTTTGAACATAAAGTTGTGATAAAAAACTGTAATATAATTGACTCTACAAGAATGGTGCAATAGGTTACTGGTATTGACATTTAGCATTGAGTATTTATTTCCAGGCTACAAATACAATGGTTAAGACTAGTGTTGGAGTTAAGCGTTTAAAGTTTGTTTGGTGTGATGAGTGCAATGAGTGGGTTTTAATTAGGAACTCGGAACTGGTATGTACTTTTAAGGAAGCTAGTAATAATAGCAATTTGTAGGTTGGAGGCTACTCTAATTAAAGTGGAGGCAATAGATAAAGAGAAGTGTAAACTGTGGGAAATGGCAGTAGGATTTCAAGAGGAGCTTAAGCTTTCACAAGGGATACATCACCTAACTATGACTTTCAGAAAGCTAGAATAAGGAGTATTAGAGTAAAAAGTAGTGAATTTAGTTATAATGAGCCTATTCTGTTGAGCCAACAAATTTCAGCCCTTGGCTTCTGGAGACAAGGAACTATTGGAGGGAAGGCAAAGAAAAGGATTAGAGAAGGATGTAGATGATAAACGTAAGGATGTTATAGTTATAGGTGATTTCTTGACAAGGTATGTGAATAGGATAGTCTGTGGAGTAAATAGGGAGGAAAGAATTAGATTATGCTACCCAGTGGCACAGGTGGAGGATATAACTGACAGAGCAAGAGATATGATAAGGTGGACTAGCAATGATGTAGAGAAAGATAGGTCAGAGGGATTGATAAAGGCATTTAAATAAAAGGGCCATAACTTAATTTTGTCAGGGATACTGCTGAGAATTAATTGTGGGGAGAAAGTTATAAGTAGGTCACTAGGACTAAATACTAGGCTTGGTTAATATGTAAGGATGAACAGATTGGCTGTTTGGATTTGTGGTATTAGTTCAATGGGATAAGAAAGCTTTTTGAATGGATGGTTGACACTTGAATATGGTAGGGTATGGTTTGTTTACTAGGGCTATAAACTCAGTTGTAATGGAAGTTTTAAACTAGGACTAGACAGTGATAAGGGTCAGGATAAACTAAATGAAAACGAATAAGAGGCAGAGAAAAGTTTAGCATAGGAAATGAGTATGGAAGTAGTTATAAGGATAAGATTAATTGTTACTATTGTAATAGAAGTATAATAAATAAAATAGGTTACTTTAGAGCACTGATAGGAATGAAGGATGTTGATATAATGGAATTAACTGAAATATTGTTAAATGTAGAAGAGCTGGATGACAGAAATTTCTTTCAAATACAGGGTTATACCAAAGTTGAGGATATCAAAGATAATAGCAATGAGATTGAATCCATTTGGGTTTCTTTTAGAGAATATCAAGGGAAAAGGCTTTTAGTGAGAACTTGTTACAGACCAACCGATGATACTGATGAAATTAGTGAGAAACTTTACATTGAGACCAAGATTTCAGCTGTTAATGAAGTCATAATTATGGGTGAGTGAAACCGTTAGGAAGAAAGGTTTTTTTTTTCAAGATGGTTTTCCTCACCAATTTCTCAAGGGACCTACAAGAAGCAATTCTATTTCAGATTTATTGTTAACTTCTAATATATAAATTGTTGAGAGGGTAGAAATCGGGGAACATCTGGGTGCAAGTGATCATTGCTCTATTAGGTTCGATATTTTGCCGCATATGGAGATCAGGAATAATGATAGTTTGGTTACAAGTTTCAAAAAAATAAATTTTGAAGGGATGCGACAAAAATTATCTGTTGTGAATTGGGCAGCTGAGTTACTGATCAAATGCGGAAAATTTTTGAAGATAAAGTTTTAAATATTCAAGGTAAACATATTCCTTATAGAAAGAAACGGGTGGTTACAAGTAAAAAACCAGGTTGGCTCACCAAGGGTATAAGAGACAAAATTAAATAAAAGCATCATAAGTTTAAAAACTTTAAATTGACTGCCATGACAGGAGATTTAGAAGTTTATACAAGATAAAGAAAGTTGATCAAACAGAAAATTAGGACGTCAAAAAGCATGTATGAGAAAAGGTTGGCTGAAAACGGAAAAATGATCAATAATAATTTTTTAAGTACCTTAAGGGTAAACAAAATGTAAGGATGGAGTAGTACTTTTGAGAGATGATAAAGGAAGGCTTGTATCTGATGATTGTGAAATGATAGTGAAGATTTACGCAGTATTCATCATCTTGAACAGTTAATAGATGGAAACAAGGTAGGACAATATGATTTCATTAATTCTGAGCTTGATAAGAAACAATTTGAAAGTTTAAAAAACGATAAGGCTCCTGGGGTAGATAATATTTCTCGAAGTGTTTTGAAGGAGGTTAAAAATTGGATATGTGAGCCACTTACTAATATTCTTTGTCAGTCTTTCAATAGTGGGCAGGTAGCAGAGGATTGGAAGTTGACTAATGTTACTCCTCTTTTCAAGGGAGGTGATAAAATTGTCCCAGTAAGTATAGGCCTATTAGTATTATATCAGTTGTGGGTTAAGGTTTGGAAAGTCTAATAAAAGATGCTTTACAAAGTCATTTAACAAAGTTTAGAATTTTATTGGATAGCAAACATGGTTCCATAGGGAAAATCTTGCCTTAAAATCTTTTGACATTCTTTGAAAAGGCTATTGATTATGTAGATGAGGGTAGGAGTGTAGCTTTGGTGTACCTGAATTTTCAGAAAGCCTTTGACAAGGTAACACATTAAAGGCTTGTAAAAATTATCTATATAGGTGTGGAGGATAGGTTAGCTAATTTGATAGAAGAGTGGTTGGATGGAAAAAGCAGAAAGTTGTTATAAATGGAGTTCAGTCAAACTGGATAAATGTCACAAGTGGGGTACTTCAGGGTTCAGTCTTAGGAACTTTGCTATTTTTGATTTACATCTATGACATAGATGAAGGAATGGTCAATAAATTACTTAATCTGCAGATGATATTAAGGTCTTGGTTGTTGATAGCTGTAAAGAGGATGTTGCTGATTTATAAATGGATATAGATCATTTAGTGAGTTAGGAAAATAAATGGCAGATGGATTTTAATTACAATAAATGCAATATATTGTATGTGGGTTATCATAATTTTAATTTTAATTATAATTTGGATGGGAATAGCCTTAATAGTGTTATGTAACAAAAATATCTTAGTGTTCTGGTTGATCAGTTTCTTAAGCCATCCAAGAAGTCTGCTGTTACTAGTGGTAGGTCAAATAGGATTTTAGGTTTTATCTATAGAAATATTGAAAACAAGTCTAAAGAGGTTATAATTTCATTGTATAGGTTATTGGTTAAGTCATATTTGGAGTATTGTGTTCAGTCTTGGGCTCATTACCTTAGGAAGGACATTAAATTGTTGGAAAGGGTTCAGAGGAGGGTTATTAGAATGCCTCGGATGGAAGGTTTGTAATATGAGGAAAGTTAAGATCTCTGAAATTGGTTTCTCTTGAAAAAAAAAAAGAGTTAGAGGGGATCTGATTGAGGTGTTTAAGATTGTAAAGGGAATTGTTAGTGCTGATGAACCATCTTTTTAAATATTTAATGCCGAATATAATAGAACTTAGGAACACAAATACAAATTTTTGCAAGGTAGGAGTCATCTTCAGCTAAAACAGATTTATTTTTTTAGCAGAGTCGTTGGCCTTTGGAACGGGTTGCCTTTGGATGTTGTGGAGGCAGTAAATTTAAGTGAGCTTAAAAGAAAGCTTGATATCTATATGAATGATAAAAGCTGGCTTTAAGACTTCTTTTCATAATAGTTTTACTTTAGTTTAGTTTAGGGGATGGGACAACTGACATGGATCAGTAGGTTCATTGTTGTCCCGAAACATTATGTTATGTTAATATGCTTGTATATCAGCCATAGATGATACTTCGTCTCCAATCCGTTAGTATATCAGCTATGGATGGTATTTCGCCTGCATCCACTGGTATATCATCTGTGTCATTTTTTTTTTACAGTAATTCGCCTCTTATCTGTTCCTGTACCAGCTATGCCATTTATTACAGTACTTCGTCAATATGCTGGATATTTGTCTTTTGTTTTACTAGACTGCATACCATTTCTTGTTCTAATGTTTTCTTATTCGTGTAACTTAAATACATTCTTTTGTTCTGTCATTACCAGATCATACACCTCATCTGATTCTGTTTTTCCTGCTTCAAAGGAATGATGGTCTTCTGTCCTAAGAATCATTGTAAAGTTTTCAAAAACACTGGTTTCCTGACAGTTTTTACAACGCATGCATGTAATGTAAATATTTCTAACTCGCGAGTATTTTAAGCTTTCCTTGAGTTCGACGTCTCACTCATCAACAGCAGGAAACAAAAAAGTTTACTGTTAATTTTTATCACTTTTCTATTATCTGTATCATACATATCTAAGAAAAAAAAACAGTCAGATAAAAGTTATTACAAAATAGCAGGAAACAATTAAAAAACACGTGAATAAAACACACAAATACGCCTATATACACATGTAAATAAAGTAAAAATCACATGCAAACACATGCACAGAACTAATGTTCACGTATTTAATACAAAACTGAATGCATATATATTAATAGGTCCAGAACTGGGTGGACCTGACTTAAGTTAGATTGGTTTGGATTTATTTGAAATTCTGCAAAAAGCTACTCTAGGGCTATCTGTGCTAGCCGTCCAAAATATAGCAGTGAATGACTAGAGGGAAGGCGGCTAGTCATCACCACCCACCGCCAACTCTTGGGCTATTCTTTCACCAACGAATAGTGGGATTGGCTGTCACATTATAAAGCCCCCACGGCTGAAAGAGAGAGTATGTTCGGTGACGGGGATCCGAACCCGCAGATTGCGAGTAGAGCGCCCTACCCACCAGGCCATACCAGGCTCTCAAGTTAAGAACTAGCAACTTGCCCTTGGTGATTAAGTACAGAACTTAACTTGAGCTAACAATTATACAAAGTCATACTTGTTAGATATACGCAACTGTTTAAGTTTAATGCAAATGTTATGGTTTAAATAGTCTTACTATAGTACAAGAGTTAAATATAATTATTTTTAGAAGTGTGTTCGAATCTTGTGTAGTGTCATTGTTGTGATTTGATGCTTGTATTATTAAGTCATATTACTAGAACTTTCTAAGTTTTCATGTTTTGATAGAATATTATTACATCATAATATCTCGTAGACGTAGAAAGTTCTAGGCTTTGGTCAGGCTATAAATACGCGTGCAAAATGTAGTTCGAGTAAGGAAGACAAAGATAGACAGTTTTAGTTAGATAGATAAAGATAGATTTTGTGTTTGTGAGTTTAGCCGTAAAGTGCGTATAGTGGCTCCTTTTTTTTTGTTTTTGAAAAGTGAAATTATCGCAGACTGTATTGTAATAACAGAATAGATAAGAATAATTTGTATTGTCAGTTGTATTCTAAAGTAAATGAACCAGCCTGTGTGGACTTTGACGAAAAAGAGACAATTATTTAAAGCTCTAGATACAACTGTGGTGATTAACTGTGTAACGAACATTTGTACATACGTTTGACTTGTCTTAATATATTATTTAAAACAAATGGACTGTGTGCCGTTTATTTATTGTTGAAATTTATCGCCAAAAATTACAAAATTTGCCCAATCCATACATAAAACCTAGCAATACTAATTTCGCATAAAAGTGGCAAAACGTTTCGTTGAGTGTAGTGCAACCAAACTGAAAGTTAATGTCCAATTATCAAACAATATGACAAATATCAGTCCGTCCTGCACGTTATTTCTCTTTCGTTTTTTTAAAGATTTTTGGAAATAATAAAACAGTATTAGAAAGTTTATTTTGTTATATGAAGAAAAACATGACACAAATGCGCGAATCTTTAGCTCTTTCTAATTTTAAGATAAAGTTAAGAAGCAGTAGTAGAGTGTTTTTCTTTTACTGAACACAACTTGAGATCTGATGTGCGATCGTAGCTATTTCTAATTTAAACTGATTTTATTAAGCGATATTAGAAAGATTTTATTTTACTGAACACAACTTGAGATCTGATGTGCGATCGTAACAAAACCATGTGGACCTCTAGTTATTTCCAGTTTTATGCGAAAGATATAAAAACATTAGTAGAAGTTAACTAATGATAAACGTTTCTACATTTTGGTTAATAGTACCATAAATGGTTTTAATAAAGAATATCGTGAATGGTTTTAATAAATGGTACCCTAAATGGTTTTAGTAAGCAGTTCCCTAACTGGTTTTAATAAACGTTACATTAAATGATTTTAGTAAACAGTGCCCTAAAAAGGTTTTAGTAAGCAGTACCATAAATGGTTTTAATAAACAGTACCCTAAATGCTTTTAGTAGGCAGTTCTCTAAATGGTTTTAGTAAACAGTTCCATAAATGGTTTTAGTAAACAGTACCATAAATGCTTTTAGTAGGCAGTTCTCTAAATGGTTTTAGTAAACAGTTCCATAAATGGTTTTAGTAAACAGTACCATAAACGGTTTTAGTAAACAGTACCAAAATGATTTTAGTAAGCAGTACCCTAAATGCTTTTTGTAAACAGTTCCCTGAATGGTTTTAGTAAACAGTTCCCTGAATGGTTTTAGTAAACAGTTCCCTGAATGGTTTTAGTAAACAGTTCCCTGAATGGTTTTAGTAAACAGTTCCCTGAATGGTTTTAGTAAACAGTTTCCTAAATGATTTTAGTAAACAATTCCATAAATAGTTTTAGTAAACAATTCCATAAATAGTTTTAGTAAACAATTCCATAAATGGTTTTAGTAAACAGTTCCCTGAATGGTTTTAGTAAACAGTTCCCTGAATGGTTTTAGTAAACAGTTTCCTAAATGGTTTTAGTAAACAGTTTCCTTAATGGTTTTAGTAAACAGTTTCCTAAATGGTTTTAGTAAACAGTTTCCTTAATGGTTTTAGTAAACAGTTTCCTAAATGGTTTTAGTAAACAGTTTCCTAAATGGTTTTAGTAAACAGTTTCCTTAATGGTTTTAGTAAACAGTTTCCTTAATGGTTTTAGTAAACAGTTCCATAAACGGTTTTAGTAAACAGTTCCATAAACAGTTTTGGTAAACAGTACCCTGAACGGTTTTGGTAAACAGTACCCTGAACGGTTTTGGTAAACGGTATCCTAAATGGTTTTACTTTCACCACCATGCATCTTCTCCTTTAATTACATTTACTGTGAATTTTCTTGCCAAAAAAGCAGTTAAATAAATACTAGATTAGAGGGTTTAGTTAGACTTGGAACAACACCTAAAATAAACTCTTACAACATTTTAAGTTCATGATATTTCAGTTATGAATTGTCTTTAAAATATATCAGTTTTCAACTAATCAGATCAGTCATTTTTTAACGTAAACAGTCTGTATGAACATATTATTCAACAAAAAGTTTAACATGATTTTAATCTAATTGTTTTGAATTTCGCGCAAAGCTATTTCAGTTCTACCTGTGTTAGGTGCTCCTAATTTCGCAGTGCTAGACTAGAGAGACGGCAACTAGTCAACACCACGGCTGAAAGAGTGAGCATGTTCGGTGACAGGATTCAAACTCACGATCCACAGATTTGGAGTCGAGCGCTCTAACCACCAGACCATGCCAGGCCTCATAACTTTAATAAATTCTTTTCATTATGCAGCAAGACCAATTCTCATATCTATTAGAGTTAGTTTATGATTGTCTGTAGCATTTTGAACAAATAAACAGGATGTTTTTGAATAACTAAAATAGGATGTCTTTTAACAAATAATACAGGATGCCTTTGAGTGATGTCTAACCGCTTTATGACTGATATTAAATTTTCTCGAATGGAGTTTTTCTTGTTCCAACGTGGAATGTTTGGTTGAAGAGTTAATTTCCCATCTAAACTCGAAGCTTCTAATTTACATAAACCACCAACTTTCAAAGAATTGAAGTTTTTTGTTCAGAAATAATTCCTAGAAGTCTCTAAAGAGAAGAAAGTTTTCATATTTTGGCCAACCAGAGTTGAGGTTTGAAGCTAGTGACAGTTTGGAAATTAATATGTTTTCGGTAAGGTCCACTTCTAGATTTTCAGTTTCTTTGAGGGTTTGTGTAATCTTTTTATTTCCAATAGATGGAAAATGTGTCTTACCTTTCATGAACTTCTTTCTAAGATAAAAACTTAAATTTTAAAATGTTTACAAGGATTATTTTAATTTAATGGCGTCACGAGATTTTGTGACGAAATGTGAGAACAGGATAATCTATAAGCGTATTTAATTTTGACACTTATAGAAGTACGATTACAACAATTGGTTGAATTGATATTCAGAAAATAAAATTATGAAATTTATAAATCATAGAAATCAAAGTGCGAACACAAAAACTTGAGCGACTGAGAATTTTTTATATGCTTCATATCACATTCTTGATATGATCAGAATTTTAATATTATAGCTATTACAAGATACCACTAGTGTTATAAAATAATGTCAGCGACCCTCTCGGTTCTTTGTTAATTAGGCCAAGCATCTGCCATGTGGTCTGAACCGCAAGTTGTTGGTACCTTCAGTCTATATACTATATATAATTATCTCTTTTGTCACTTTGTATCAAGTCACAAAGTATTCAAAAATAATGATTAGATCTCAAAAATGTTTTGGAAACGATGCTTAGATCTCAAGAAAGATTCAAGATTGATGGACAGACCTCAAAATAAATTCAGAAATTATGGCTAGATATGAAAATATATTTAAGAATGATGGTTAAATCTAAAAGAAAAAAATTATGAATGATGGATAGATCTGAAAAAAAATCGGGATTGATGGTTTGATCTAAGAAAATTAGAAATGATGACTTGGTCTAAAAAAAGATTCAAGAATGGTGGCTAAATCTCAAGAATTTTTCAGGATTAATGGCTAAATCTGAAAAGAGATACAGGAATGAGGGTTAGATCTGAAAAAGATTCGGGATTGATGGTTTGATCTAAAAGATAAGAAATGGTGGCTAAGTATAAAAAAGATTCAAGATTGATGGCTAGATCTCAAGATATATTCAGAAATGATGGTCAAGTTAAAAAAAAATAGAAACGATAGCTAGATCTGAAAAAGATTCAGGATTGATGAGTTGATCTAAAAAAGACATTTGGATGTTTCATTTATATGGAGAGCCATCGAATGAATAGATGCTAGCCAATCATAACAATCATATTTTCTTATAGTGTTATTAGCAGAAAGTAAAACCGCTTCTAAACCAATGATACAACTGATTGAACACTCGGACTTGGCAAATAATTATCCAATTAGATGTGTACCACTGTTAACTTTCAATTCCAACTTGCATCAATTATGGGGTGTTCGAGACCGCATCAGATGTTCGCAGCCATAAATGGTTAAAAACGAACTTCACGAAGCCAGACTGTATGTCAGACACACAATGAAGCGCATTCCATTCACAGAAGAACAAATAACCTGTAATGGTGCCAAAAACACGTTAATTGAATCGTCGTTATGTGGAACAGAATCCTTTTTACAGTTCATCCTACAGCCAAATAACAGATTTATACTCATGTAGAGAGAAACTGATATCAGATTCAACCCTATTTGAATCACGAAAATGTGACTCGTACATCAGTGGAAGCATTGTGATAGAGAAATAAGCACTGATAGGGCACTGACTATTTTGTCCTGCAAAATGATACCACTAATGATACGCATTATAAGGAACCACATCATACGATCCTTCGTACTACTAAATGATTGTACATTGGGCTCTGATTTCAACATCTTTGGTGATAATGCTCGCTTTTACTGTGCTAAACAGGTAGACACCTTGAGGAGAAGGAGGTTCACTGGATAGAACACCGGACTTCCATATCACTGAAGAAATATTGGATTGCCTTGGAAGATGCATCATCTGACATCAATTGATTTCAGACACTAGATATACACTGGAAACAGCTCTTTCAGTTGACAGATCGATGATGCCTCCGAAACTTACCAGCACTTTGATTTGAAACATATCTTGCTGTCCCTGAGAACCTACTCCTACTGTAAAAAATGTAATTCCACCTCTTCACGTGCTTATTTACTAGAGTAGGCTAAACGATCAGTCTTTACATTTGAGACCACTTGACGTATCGTCGGATGACTGACTGAAAAAATTAATAAGTGAATTATTTTATAACTGTGGTTTTCAATTGTCGAACCCAAAATATTGTAAATTCTAACTCTCCTTCGTTTTGTTCAGTAAAACGTTTAACTTAACAGACGACTTGTTGTTTTCAGTTAAGATATATTAAAGAGGATTCACATAGGTTGTCGTATATTGGAGAAAAGTTACATTTATTGCAGGAGTTGGAACTCGGTTTTTGTAGTATGATTCCAATGAGGGAATGATTGATTGACAATGGTACGCTAGTTTATGGTTTTTTTTACGCACCCTCTCCCCAGTGGCTCGGCAAACAAAGAAACATAACCCCCTCAACTACACCACTAGAAAACGTATTTTTCATTTCATAAACAATTTTTAATGAAAAAACAACAACATACAACTATATAATTTTTGTATAATTTCAAATTTTAATTTTGAGAAATCCTCTTTGAGACTAATATAGTTTGTTTGTTTGAAGTTAAGCACTAAGCTACACAATGGGCTATCTGGGCTTTGCCCACCACGGGTATCGAAACCCGGTTTCTAGCGTTGTAAGTCCGCAGACATATCGCTGTGCCACTGGGGGGGGGGGCGATTAATATAGTACAGAGACGACTTGAATGGATAACCGAGAAACTATATTCGAAGTTTAACGTAGGAATAAATGTACACGTTTTTGTCACCAGGTAAATTTTGAAATTATGAATATCTGGACAAACTAGCTATTACTAATTGAGATGTTGAATATAAATATTAAGGTAAACTTTATTATTCCAAAGATATTATGAGTAAAGAACATTTTACAATTTTGATCTTATTTTATTTTCTTACAGAATTTTATCTTTAGCAATTGGACACACAATTTTCTACAATACATTATATGAATTTTAAAATGAATTTTCTATCTAGTTCAATACCATTAATAAAATTGTTACTATCTATTTATTTATTTATTTATTATATTCTTGTTTTAATTCTTCTCTTCTTCTTCTTTTAGAATTTCTTTGTTCAATTTTTCCTTTCATCATGTCCCTCAGTAGTTATGGGTTCACAACGCTAAAAACCGGGTTTCGATACTTTTGGTGGGCACAGCACAAATAGCCCGTTGTGTAGCTTTGTGCTTACCAAAAAACACCTTTCACCATCTTCCAAAGCCATACCTTTCCTTCTCCATTTCGCCCCCCAGTGGCACAGCGGTATGTCTGCGGCCTTACAGTGCTAGAATCCGGGTTTCGATACCCGTGGTGGGCAGAGCACAGATAACTCAATGTGTAGCTTTATGCTTACCAAAAAACACCTTTCACCATCTTCCAAACCATACCTTTCCTTCTCCGTTTCTTCTCTCTTCTATCTATTCATATTCTTTTTTCTTAACCCTTTAACCCTTCTCTTTTTTCTTACATCTTCTACGTTTCCAGTCTTCTTGTTTCCTCCATTTTTTCTGTCTGTTATGAAAATTCCCGCATCTTAGTATGCTTCATGATCTAATACGTTTTCGTTTTCTCAAACAATATATCACTCCAATTTCTTTTTCCTTTTTATAATAAGTAGATTGTTTCAATGTCCTTCAGTTCTTCTGGAGATTTTGTTCCATTTTTATCCTCATTATATCTTCTTCCTTTCTCGGTATAGCTTATATACGTACTTGCTGCTTAATTGTTTTTATTCTTTCTGTATTTCCAACATCTTCCACTACTCTTCTCATCCCCATCCTCCGCTATTTATTCTTTCTGTTATATTATTATATCGACTAAACATTGTTTTGGCAATCTTTTTTCTTTCGTTCTTATTATTTCTAAACTCATTTCATGAGTTTTATTTCCATATTCAACTTTCCCCTTTCTAACTGCCGTATATAATTCAGTCTATTTCCATCTATTTCTATAATCCATTTTATCTATATTTTCTGCAACTTCTCACCCCCATATATTACCATTGTTCCAACTACCATTCATTCCACTACTCCATGCTACATTTCAAACTCTCTGTAATTTTGCACCTTCCTGTCTTACCTGTTCTTTTTTGTGTATTTCTGCTCCCAAATATCTACTACTTCTTTGGCATTTTACAAATTTAAATCCAACAAAACTATTCGGCTTTTGCAACAGATGTTACCTTTGGAGTTCCTTGTTACAAACAAGTAAATATTTGTGAAATACGACTTTAAAATGTTGATGAAGGTTTTTATTCGTTTGCTAAACGCCCCCAGTTGCTCGGCGTTATGTTTGAGGGCTCATTCTGCTAAAAACCGGGTTTCGATACTCGTGGTGAGCACACCACAGATATAACTAACTCGGTATAACTAACAATAAGTAAACTAATGTATCGATCATGAAACACCGTGATTTAAGATATTGTTAGAAATTTCATGCAGATAAAATACACTTTGTATCGATTAAGGTTAATATGAATATCGATTAATATGAAGGTTTACTTTTATAATAAAATAAAGAATAAACTTTATAAGCCTTGTACATTTTATCATGCTTTAAAAAATAACTTATGTTTAGTGTTTTATATCAGCTTTTTCTTAGCTACTTAGATTGTGAACTGTCCTATTAACCTAGATTGTAAACTGTTGTACAAACCTAGACTGTTTACTGTTGTACAAACCTAGACTGTTTACTGTTGTACAAACCTAGATTGTAAACTATTGTACTAAGCTAGACTGTCAACTGTCATATTTACTTAAATTGTTAACGATCTTACTAAATAGACTGTTTACTGTCATACTTACTTAGATCGTTAACGGTCTTATTAAACTAGACTGTAAACTGTTGTACAAACCTAGATTGTTAGCTGTTGTAGTAAACTAGACTGTTTACTGTCATACTTACTTAGATCGTTAACGGTCTTACTAAACTAGACTGTTTACTGTTGTACAAACCTAGATTGTTAACGGTCTTACTAAACTAGACTGTAAACTGTCGCATTAACTTAGATTGTCAGCTGTTGTACTATTCTAGCTTATCGACTGTCGTACTAACCTAGACTGTCGACTATTTTACTAAATTAAATTGCCGACTGTTGTACTAAGTAGACTGTCAACTGTTGTACTAACGTCGACTGTTTTATTAACTTATACTGTCGAGCGTTGTAGTAACGTAGTTTGTCAACTACCCTAAAATATCATTTATACTAATTTAGTCTGTCAAACATCCTACTACCCTGAACTGTCAATTGTTGTACTGTTTTATTAACCTATACTGTCGAGCGTTGTACTGTTTTATTAACCTATACTGTCGAGCGTTTTAGTAACGTAGTTTGTCAACTACCCTAAAATATCATTTATACTAATTTAATCTGTCAAACATCCTACTACCTTGGACTGTCAACTGTTGTACTGTTTTATTAACCTATACTGTCGAGCGTTGTAGTAACGTAGTTTGTCAACTACCCTAAAATATCATTTATACTAATTTAGTCTGTCAAACATCCTACTACCCTGGACTGTCAACTGTTATACTGTTTTATTAACCTATACTGTCGAGCGTTGTACTGTTTTATTAACCTATACTGTCGAGCGTTGTAGTAACGTAGTTTGTCAACTACCCTAAAATATCATTTATACTAATTTAGTCTGTCAAACATCCTACTACCTTGGACTGTCAATTGTTGTACTAATCTAAAGTTTTTCTAATCAGAAACTTTAGCTATAATGATCTTTGATATTTTCTGATTACGTTCAGTATGAACCTCAGTCTGGCAACTTCTATGATTATTAGGCTAGAAGATATTTCCTGAACTAGTTTTATTTTCAAGTCGCTTACCTTTGTTCATATTCCTAATATCTCCAGCATTTTCATTAGAAAGTAGCTTTTTCGTCATATAGTTACACAAAAAATGTGTAATAATCTCACAGTAAACAGCACATTGAGATCGTCAATATCAAACTATCCTTTATTTTGACCACGGAACGCTATTGTTTGTTTTCGACATGTGCTTTTCGCTGTAAAAACGTTTCGCCGTAGAGTTTCTTAAAAGCATGAGAAGTATTTTTGGAGTATTTTAATACCAAAAATTATGCAGCGGGCTTTCTGTACGAAGTCCACTACAGAGATCGAACACTAAATTTTAACGTTATAATGTGTGATCTTTCCGCTGAGCCATCGGAGGACAAAAGAAGTCAAGTATTTTAGATTGAAAGCAATATTAATTGTGGTTTAGTGTTGTGCTTTTGGTCATATTAACATATACTCAAATAAGTTATGGGAAAAAACCGCCACAAGTTCTTCAAGTAAGGAAAGTGTGCTCACAATAAAATTATAAGACAAAACTTCCACGAAGTCTGAAGGAAAGAGTAGTATGCTCACGAGAAAACTTTAGAAAAAACATGCAATAAATTCTGAAGAGAATGGAAGTATGCTCGCAACGAATTATGGGCAAAAACCACCAGAAATTCTTAAGCGGACAGTTTATTTGTTTGTTGTTGAGCACAAAGCTAAGCAATGTGCCTACTGCGAGTATCGAAATCCGGGTTTTGGAAGTGTGAGCTCTCAGACTTACCGTCGAGTCATTGTGGGGGGGGGGGAAGCTTAAGAAAACGGAAGTATGCTCACAGTAACTTATGGGAATTAACCAGCAGAAATTCTTAAGAGAACGGAGAAATGATGCTGAGAACAGATTATGGGGGGAAAATATCTGCACGAAATGTTGAAGAGAACCGAGAAGTGTTAACATAAACATCTAGTCCATAAGAACCAACATTTTTGAGAATTAAAAGCTTCATGCTACTTATCACTTTTGAAAATCTGATGTCGTTGACACAAACGTTTCAGTGATACGTTCAAAGAAAGGTCCTTTTTCTTTTATTGCTGTAATGTGGCTTTCTTTTGTCATTCAGTTAAATGAGGGCCAAACCTAAGCATGGATTCTTGAGTTGTTTTTTTAATTCTCACACTTTTGTTCATGATATATGTCGTCATTAATCTGAAAACATTATTTTTACTGCTACAGTAAGTGGATTATAAATGTACTTTAGTTTTCACATCAAACCATGCTTTTCTATCCTTTGGGATATCGTTTTAATGGGTAATTATTTACGCGGTCCTGAAAGAGAGCATAAAGTACTAGTGGTTAGTTTCTTTAAGTATGAAGAACAATGTAATAAATCATTTAGTCGTAGCGAACTTCTGTTAACAAGCTGCACACGTTACTTGATACATCGCAGTAACATCATTTTCAGTATAATTAAAATTAATGAGCTTTGGTTAATATTTATAGTCTTTTTGCGACTATAACTATGTGGAAAATTTGTTTGTATTAAACACAATGACTAATGAATGTTAAAACAGTTAATGTCAGTAATGGACTTCAGACATAGTTTTACTTTCTGCTGATATCAGTTTATTATCCTCTCGCGAGGTCGTGAACTTGTTTTCATTTTTTTTTCTTTTTCGATTATCAGGACCTTCACATCATTCTTAACCCTTTACTTATACACCTAATATATATATATAGGGATAATTTGTAATAATGTATGAACATGTAGAAAGACGGAAGTAGAATGGAGTCTTAAATCAATTTAAAATAATTTCAAAGTGATATACTTATCAGTTCGTTTACAAATGATGTTGACATACTTCTTCATCGCACCTTTATTCGTCTTGTTCTCTTTGTAGAACATATACCAAGACGATAATGTTTTAGCGAGAGCAGATCTTGGTTGATGTCAGGTGTGTATTTATAGTCCGTTTGTTTATCTTGATTGATGTCAGGTGTGTATTTATGGTCCGTTTGTTTATCTTGGTTGATGTCAGGTGTGTATTTATGGTCCGTTTGTTTGTCTTGGTTAGTGTCAGATGTATATTTATGGTCCGTTTGTTTATCTTGCTTGGTGTCAGGTGTGTATTTATAGTTCGTTTGTTTATCTTGGTTAGTGTCAGGTGTGTATTTATAGTCCGTTGGTTTATCTTGGTTGATGTCAGGTGTGTATTTATGGTCCGTTTGTTTGTCTTGGTTAGTGTCAGGTGTGTATCTGTGGTCCGTTTGTTTATCTTGGTTAGTGTCAGATGTATATTTATGGTCCGTTTGTTTGTCTTGGTTAGTGTCAGGTGTGTATTTATGGTCCGTTTGTTTATCTTGGTTAGTGTCAGGTGTGTATTTATGGTCCGTTTGTTTATCTTGTTTGATGTCAGTTGTGTATTTATGGTCCGTTTGTTTATCTTGGTTAGTGTCAGGTGTGTATTTATGGTCCGTTTGTTTATCTTGTTTGATGTCAGGTGTGTATTTATGGTCCGTTTGTCTGTCTTGGTTAGTGTCAGGTGTGTATTTATGGTCCGTTTGTTTATCTTGCTTGGTGTCAGGTGTGTATTTATGGTCCGTTTGCTTATCTTGGTTAGTGTCAGATGTATGTTTTTGGTAATGACTTGTGGTAGACAAAAGATACATCTAAAATACGCCGCTAATTTTGAATCCGTAACGGACAATTTAAGAGTAACGTGAAAAGAAGTTAGGCGTCTTTTATCATACATTTCTGGTATATGTATATTCAGTGTTTGTTTCTAAACCTTTCTGAAAAACATCTTATCTATATACATACTACATTACTGTTATTCTTATAACAGTATCAACACTCTGTAATAACGGGTTTTTAACATTGTCATTTCCAGCATCGCTCGGATCACTCTGTGGTTAATAATACATAATTTAACCCAAGTCACCATAACCATCTGTTTGCTAAGAGCCTCTGATAAAGCTGTAATGGTAAAAGTTGGTTCAATTAAATAAACTAGCTTTGGAGTAT
This sequence comes from Limulus polyphemus, assembly GCF_000517525.1. Classification (NCBI taxonomy): domain Eukaryota; kingdom Metazoa; phylum Arthropoda; class Merostomata; order Xiphosura; family Limulidae; genus Limulus; species Limulus polyphemus. The sequence goes on along the minus strand of NW_013667836.1, from coordinate 3,846 downwards.
TGAAGATGAAGGAACACTAGCCGCTTGTATGGAGAATTACACCGATATTCTGTCATTGAACTCATAATTCCAAGGTAGCCATATGTTTATTTTATTATAAAGGATGCAGTTCTCAAGTATAAGCAGTTATCTGCTGTACACAAGTTTCATGTCCAGTATAAGCAGTTATCTACTGTATACAAATTTCATGTCCAGTATAAGCAGTTATCTACTGTATACAAATTTCATGTCCAGTATAACCAGTTATCTATTGTATATAAACTTCATGTTGAGGATAAGCAGTTATATATTGTATACAAATTTCATATCCAGTATAAGCAGTTATATATTGTATACAAATTTCATATCCAGTATAAGCAGTTATATATTGTATACAAATTTCATGTCCCGTATAAGCAGTTATATGTTGTATACAAATTTTATGTCAAAGATGAACAGTTATCTATTGTATACAAATTTCATGTCGAGGGCAAACAGTTATCTATTGTATAAAAACTTCATGTCCAGTATAAGCAGTTATCTATTGTATACAAATTTCATGTCGAGGGTAAACAGTTATCTATTGTATAAAAATTTCATGTCCAGTATAAGCAGTTATCTATTGTTTACAAATTTTATGTCCAGGTTAAGCAGTTAACTATTATATACAAATTTCATGTCAAAGATAAGCTGTTTTCTACTATATACAAATATCATGTCCAGGATAAGCAGTTACTTACTGCATACAAATTTCATGTCCTTGCTGCTCAAAGGAGTGTTTGTGGTCTCCGTCTCAAGGTAGATGCCCACTGGAATAAAGAACATACATTAACAAGACTAGAAAATATGTCACGTATCCGGTGAGTTTAATTCTGCAGTTGAAGCTATCAAACTTTACCATGATAAGTAGAGCTGGGAAAGAAGTGAAACTAACAATTAGAGAGGTCTCGTGTTTCCCAATCTGAATATATTTTCCTTTCTTTAGATGACTGGAGTATTTTAGATTACATATAAAAATAAATAAAAACGACCACTATTGTGAGTAAAATAGGATACTGTTTAATAACTTAATAGTATTTTTATCGCTGCACAATAAACTTAACGTTTATCTTAGAAAATGGTTATATTGCTAAATTGACACAATAAAGGACATAAGTAGATGTTTTAGATGAAATATAACAAATGTGCTTTTAGTTTCGTGAGTTTGGTTGTTTTCTTATAATAATTGATATTTTTTAAACATCAAACAAAATTTGTGCATTTAAAGAATGATCCGACAAAATGAGGAGAAGCCTAAACAAGGATATATTTACTTAAATTTAGAAAGGAGAACGTTTTAACTGAATAAATATGTAATCATAAAAAATCACACAGAGGTCCTACAAACCGAGCGCTTTCGAAAGGTGGACCTTTCTTCTTCAGGGACAAACGATGAAAACTGATCAAAGAGACAACGAAGACTAAAAATCACTCTATTGTTCTACTTACAGTAAATAATCATTGTTTAAGGTGTCTCTCTTACATCATTACAACAGTTAAACAATGATTATTTACTGTAAGTACAAACTCTTCTTCAAAACATTTAATCTCAAAATTGTTCTGTATTTTTGTTTAATTAAAGATTTTAGTAGAAGGGTTTAGTCAACAACATTATCATCATTTGTTGTGCCATCTATTTAATTCTTCCGTTTTCTAAACATCTTAAACAATTTTTATCGCTATATATCTTGGAGTCAACAGTTAATTATAAGATATTGTTGGGAAACCGTATGCGTTATTATTTGGAAAAACGATAATAAAGAATAAACTGACACATCTAACCGAGAACTTTTTCTAGTTTATTTTCTGCGACGCTCTTCTTCGGGCAATAAATACGAAGGGCATCTGCTCGAAACGTCGCAGAAAATAAACTAGAAAAGTTTCTATTTAGATGTGTCAATTTGTTCTTAATTATCATTTATCCGAGTTTTTCTTCTTACATCTTGCGGAACAATACTCATTCATGTATTATTATTGTTTTTATGTTACTTTTTGAGATAGTTATAAAAACAAATATTGTTTCAGAGTATTTACTGATTTGCTGAAAGTTTGCATAGTAAAATAACACAGTAACTAAGCCTAGAAATTTCTGAGTGGAAGTTGTAGAAAAGTTTCCTGAAAATAGTTTAAATTAGTATTATCTTGTAGTGGGGAATATTAGATAGCCCATAAGGAAAACAATTTTTGTAAAATATATTAGATAGGCTTAGCGTTCAACAAACTCGATATCTTCCACCCTTATGTAAAATTTAAGTTACACAACACGAATAAGACAGAGAGTAGGCCTAATTAAGCGATTGTTTTGGGTTAAATTCGTTTTTCATAGAAGCCAAAAGAAGTGAAACGTTATCAAGCAATGTAATGAGTTTAGGAAATATTACACAACTGAGCTTATTACAATTACTTATATCTCCAGTAAATGAATCTTTGAACAATCTGACAGTCGTGAGTGGATGTTTAGTACATGATGATATTGCCGGATAAACGTAAGAATCGTTCGTCCGCTACAATACGTATGTCTGTGAATCCGTGGAAAGTTTTGCGCATGGTCTCAATTTTTTCCAAAGAAGCTACTACTGATGAATAACTTTTGAATGACCGAATGTACGTCATCTCTTACATGTAACCAATAGTATCACGTTGCACAGTACATCTTTCTTTATCTGTAGACAGCAGTAAACAAAGAATAAACTTCTTCTACACAACGGTGACCTCGAAGGAACCAATGGTACGTCACTCCGTAACAATGACCAGTTATAAGTCTACCCTCACTGAAGCCAACGGTGTGCCAATTCTCACTGGTGCCCAGCAATATGTCATCCGTCAGTCGTGACCAATAGTACGTCATTCACACCCACAACTATACAACTACGTCATCTATGAGGTGGAGTAGTATGTCATCCATCAGTCGTGACCAATAGTACGTCATTTGTGAGGTGGTGACGAATACCGCTTTATATACGTGTACGTATATTTCATAAACAGCTACAGCTGTAATAAACTAGTGTGGATTAAAAGCACAACCATAGACACAACACTAAGTAATCTCGTGAATGTGGCACTTTTAAACACATTACTTTGCAAACCGACGTTTCCCGTTACTTCAAATTGTATTTTGTTAAAGTATCACCAACATTCTGAAGTAACAAGTGACTGAGTGTTCCAAGTGCTAAACATCAACCACAGTGAATGTTTTTAAACTAACTTATTTTAACTGTAAAATCTAACACAGATAAACTTCATACAACTGTTGGGAATTGTGTTATAAGACTACTAAAATACCACAGTTAAAATATCTTCTGTAAGTCTGTACAATCAACCAGAACCCTACTTCTAGGATATATTCTACAAGGGAATTCAACCAACCAGAATACCATTGTTAGGATATCTTATGCAAGGCTATACAACCTATCAGAACACCACTGTTAGGCTAACTTCTTTAAGAGTACACAACCCACCAGAACTCCACTGTTAAGATGTCTTCTGTGAGGATACACAACCCACCAGAATACTACTGTTGGGATATCTTATGCAAGACTGCACATCTCACTAGAACACCATCCTTAGGAAGTATTCCGTAAGAGTGTACAACCCACCAGAACACTATATTTAGGAAGTATTCCGTAAGAGTGTACAACCCATCAGAACACTATCTTTAGGAAGTATTCCGTAAGAGTGTACAACCCACCAGAACACTATATTTAGGAAGTATTCTGTAAGAGTGTACAACCCACCAGAACACTATCTTTAGGAAGTATTCTGTAAGAGTGTACAACCCACCAGAACACTATCTTTAGGAAGTATTCTGTAAGAGTGTACAACCCACCA
>NW_013667835.1:195107-195560 GCF_000517525.1 Limulus polyphemus | reverse complement strand
CCTGCAACAGTGGCAGCTCGAACAACAAAATAAACAAGAAGAACGAGAAAAGAAACAAGAAGAGAGACAACAGCAGTTGCAAGAAAACCTGCAACAATGGCAGCTCGAACAACAAAATAAACAAGAAAAGAAACAAGAAGAACGAGAAATTAAACAAGAAGAGAAATTACGGCAGTTGTTAGAGGAAAAAGAAAAGAAACAAGAAGAACGAGAAAAAGAAACAAGAAGAAAGATTACAGCAGTGGCAAGAAAACCTACAACAACGGCAGCTCGAACAGCAAAATAAACAAGAGAGATTACAACAGTTGTTGGAGGAAAAAGAAAATAAAGAAGAAGAACGAGAAAAGAAACAAGAAGAGAGATTACAACAGTTGTTGGAAGAAAAAGAAAAGAAACAAGAAGAACGAGAAAAGAAACAAGAAGAGAGATTACAAGAGTTGTTGGATGAAAAAG
>NW_013667835.1:189011-194224 GCF_000517525.1 Limulus polyphemus | reverse complement strand
CGTTCAAACTTGAAAACGTCCGCTGATTCGATGAAGTTATGTTATGATAAGAGATCTACAGAAGTTAGCTTTGTACCGGGAGACAAGATGTGGTTGTATAATCCCAGGAAGACCAAAGGGAAGTCTCCTGAGTTGTCTTCTCCATGGGCAGATAAACCTCACGTGAAGCAGAAGCCAGTACGGAAGAAGATACGTCCCGTAAAATTAATAGACTTTGTTGAATTTTAATTTTTATGTTTGTAAATTCTGTACATTTAATTAAGTTATTGTTAATTATCTATTGGTTTAAATTAAGTGGCTATTGTTCGGGACGAACAATACTAAGGAAGGGGCAGTGTTACGACAGCGGAAGTCACGTGACTCTGGTAACACGTGGTGAGTTTCTAGAAGATGCACAAAGAGACGAGATGTACGCTTTTTGTATATATAAGACCGGTAAGAAGTAACGGCAACAATGGAATTGAATTGCAGACAGAGATAGAGATAGATAATTGAGTCAAGCGCGGTAATAGGCGTGAATCGTTCGTTGTGAATTATAGCGTTTGTTAAGTTCTTAAAGTGATTGTGGAAATTAAGTGTATTGCAATGTTGTATTAAGAGGGAATAAACTAGTTTTATTTAAGGAAGGACTTGTATTGCTAAAGTTTTTCGGAAATAATTTCTACGGAAAATTAACAAACGAACAGAGACGTAACAATATGTTAAAGATTTCTTATTTTCCTCCAGAGATAAAATTGAAAAGAGAATCTGTGATGTAGAGGCCTAATGCATTCTTTGATTGCATTAAACAGCCGAAATACTGCAAATATACAAACTGCAGTCGTTTTCCATGTCAGCCACGAATATGGAATTTTAAACATGAAAGTAGCTCAAAAAACTAAACAAGTTTAAGATATGATGTACCTAATGAATGAGTTCCTTGGTAAATTGTATAGTGTGACAGTACTTACCCCTAATAAATAAAAAATCAATATTACATGAACACATGAAGTGAGATATTTTAATAAACTAACTTTGTTTTCTGAAATAGACTGGTTTAAAACATGCCAGAATAATTGGTTAATACCCCTATAGTTTACTTAAGTTTCTGCACAACAGCCCACATTGCCATGCTCTTGCTCCCAAGTTCACCACCTGATTTTCATCCCTTGAGTATACATTTGCAGAGATTCTGCTGTTCCTTCCAGTAGATATAAAGCCTCACAGAGAAGAACCTAGTCAAGAATTTATTCTTTATACTATAGCAAGAGGGTAGATTTATATCCTGGGTAAGTATCTCTGGTTGCTTGACAAGTCTTGCCACTATCTAGTGTGTCCTGAACTTTTCTAAAGAGGTGCTCCATGTGATTGAACTACACATAAATTCTCCACATAGTTATTACAGTTCAAAAGAGGTAATTATTAACAATGAAGGTAAATGGTGATGCCATTGAAGTATACAGGATTATCCGGGGAATTAATAAGATAAAGACGTGATTTACTTTTGTTATATTATGAGGACAATGGGATGGGGGCTGTAGGTTTAAGACTTGAAAAAGGCTATGCTCATTTAAGATAGTTTTACATTTATGCAGGCTTGTTTGGCTTAAGGTGTGGGTTACCATCAGAAATAGTGGAAGCTGATACCTTACAGAAGATTAAGCAAGAAATAAATAATTTCTTAAAGATTAAGAGTGGTTTTAACTTTTTTACTTTTTCTCAAGGGTTGGCGGGCAAGGACAGTCTTGAAGGATCAAATGGTTCTTTGTTATCCATAATGTTAAGTTTATTCTCCTTAGCTACCCATTGTCTTGAGTCAACCACCTGTGGTGTCATTTGTACATTTCTAAGATGGGGGTTGGGCTAACTGTTTAAAAGTGGACATTTATCTTTTCCACTAGCAGGTTGAGTTATACCCTAAGAGTGTAACGTTCCTTATATTTTAATGGGAGAGACCAACATTCACTGGTCGACACCTGTGCCTTGAGAAAATTGGCATTATTGTAGTTTTTAATGAATATGGTTTCTCCGTCTGGGTCAGTTTTTATAGATGTAAACAGTTTTTAATAAATTTGTCACAGTTGTAGGTCTCCAGAAAAGGCGTTGTCTCTTGTGCGCTTATCTTATCTTTGACTATTTTTGTTCTTGTGAATGAAGATTTAGGTTTTATTTTGTTGTTACACATTGCATCCAATCCCTTTCATTCTTCAAGCTCAGTCATAATTAAAATTTGCACTGTAATATATTTTTTGACGAGCCTTCTATTTTTCTGTGGAACCTAAGTGATCAGTGCACTTAAAAAAACATCACAATATCACAGAGTTTTATGTTACAACTTACAAACTTAAAACATTTACATTTAAGTATGACCAATTATTTTAACTAATAGATGCTAAAGTGTGAACAGTACATGAACATTAGATTATTATACACATAAATATGATCTCAGATCAAAAAGAAGAAACACAAAGTCCTAATTATAGGCTATAAACTCCCCAAAACAAAATAAATAGACGACATCATAAGTAGTATCAAACCAACCGACAGATGGTGTATTTAAAGGAATGGACATATGGCTATTATATTGAAGATTAACGACCAAATCTGATCCATGGCTTGCTAGTTTAAACTAGTGGACCTGTCAGTATTTACTGCCTGTTGTATCTTTTGAAACTGTTGTCGAATATTTGTTCCGTTTAGTGGCCACATAGACACAGAGAAAGAATACCAACACCACCAGTGATCAAACCATTCCCAGTTATGGCAAGTATCTGTTCTTTCTTACTTGCTCTCACTATGAATCAGAATGTTTCCTCAGGTGCATCATCATTGCAACTGGAGCAGTAGGCTAGAAATATATCCAGGGATGGACAGACCCGTGCAAAGCTGGTAATAGGCCCCAGGCCAGATGGGAAATGTAGGCCCCATTTCAAACTGCTCATTAAGTATTTTTGTAATCAGTGCTAAATACATATGATTTATGTATGGGTATATACATGAACATGATGTACTTACAAGTAACAGAAACGAATAAAAGAACTAGAACGATTTATGAAAAAGGTAATGGGAATCAATTTTCTTCAAAATGTATATAAGACAATAGAGTACAGTACTGTAATAAAAAGCAGTAAATACAATAGTACATTCATGCTTATTCTGTATTCGGAAGTAGGCCCCCTCAAAATTGTAGGCCCATGCCAACTGGCCCATCCCTCTCTGTTCTGGCCTGGGGATGGACTGGCACTAAACATTGGCCTTTACATGTTAACGCACACTAGCCCATGTTGAGGCTATGTCGCCTATACTCATTACTATGGGAGAACGATAATTTATATAAAGAACATTTATGAACTACTCTGATCATATTCATTCTAAATGGTTTTATGTTATCACCATTGTTAGTTCTGCAAAGCGCAAAATATTATCCTTTTGTCTTTGACTGCTGTATATGCTTTAATTTTATAAAAAAACATACTATTGCGTCATCGAGATCATGTGATTCTCACGCTCTCTACTTTCTAGAATTATACTGTATATTGGCGAATGTTCTAGTTCTTGCTGGATATAGGGTAGGCTGGTATATATAAGAGGGGAAAACGTGACGCGGAAGGGTAAGGTAGATAGTGAGTAATTGAACTGCAGTCAGAAGTATTGTTGACGTTCGTTGATTAGCGTTTGTTTTAGCGCGATTGTTGAAGTTAAGTGTATCGGTAAAGTTATATTCGGAAAGAATAAACCAGTTTTATTAAGAAAGGACTTGTGTCGCTTAAGTTTCGTCGGAACGAAGTTACTGAAAATCAATTAACAAACGGAGACGTAACAATACTTTACGAGATGAGTACACTTTGCAAGAGCTAAACTCTTGGATTACTCTATCCATATCGAGGCTCATAAGAACGTCTTTTTCTTTTGCCATTAGCATGAAATATTCCAAGTGCTCCAGGAATACACTACTCCTCAGTCAATTCTTGATAAACTTCAAGATGGAGAAGCCTATAATAATTTTTTTTAAGGCACATTGTGCTACTATATTAAGAGTAAAAAACAAAAAAGACGTTTTTGGCACAATGAAAGGTAAAGTCAGGGCTGATGATTGTAACTGTGTTACCGAAATTAGTCGGCTGTAACCTATAATAAAAATTTTACCTATCGTTATGCCAACAAACGTTGCTGTGTTTTTACTCTTAATATAGTGGAAAATCTCGTCTCAAAGGCAACGACAGAGTCGATACATACACATGTACATATAATTTAAGAACAAGTGACCTATTGGTTCCTTTAGACCACTCTATACGATACACTATTCTAAAATAAAAACAAAACATTCAGAGCCATCCCCTATCATTCAAATCTTTATCAAGTCTTCCCTTAAACTCCCTTAAATTAACCGCATCTACCACACCTGCAGACAACCCATTCCAAGGTCAACCACCTTCTTAGAAAAATAAAGCTGTCTTAGCTGAAAATGATCTTACCCTACCAATATTTTTATTTGTGTACCCTAGTCTAACCTTCTCACCATTAAATATGAAAAAAATATGATACATCAATACAATCAATTCCCTTATCAATCTTAAACATTTCAATCAGATTCTTTTCTAACTTTTCTTTTTTTCTTGAGAAGACAAGCTCAGAGATCTTAGCCTGTATTTGTATGTCAACCTCTCCACTCCAGGTATCGTTATAGTAGCCTTTCCTTTATTTGAATTTTTTAATGTCCTTCGTGAGGTAAGGTTTGTTTGTAATTAAGCACAAAGCTGCACAATGGGCTATCTGTGCTCTGCCCACCACGGGTATCGAAACCCGGATTCTAGAGTTGTAAGACTGGGAGGCCCGGCATGGCCAGGTGGTTAGACTCGTAATCTGCAAGTCTCGGGTTCGAATCTTCGTCACACCAAACATGCTCGCCCTTTCAGCCGTGGAGCGTTATAATGTGACGGTCAATTCCACTATTCATTGGTAAAAGAGAAGCCCAAGAGTTGGCGGTGGGTGGTGATGACTAGCTGCCTTCCCTCTAGTCTTACACTCCTAAATTAGGGACGACTAGCGCAGATAGCCCTCGTGTAGCTTTGCGCGAAATTCAGAACCAACCAAACCCAAGACTGGGTAAAATACTCTAAATGTGGCCTATAAATGAAATTATAATCTCTTTAGACTTGATGACCAGGATAATCAAATTATAGGCATCAGTCAAAAAATTGTATCTCCACAGAACTTGGTAATAACAAATAGTA
>NW_013667835.1:185654-188555 GCF_000517525.1 Limulus polyphemus | reverse complement strand
CAAACACTATAACGAACGAACGTTAACTTCAACAATACCCTGTGACTGCAGTTCAATTACTCACTATCTACACACATTATCCCCCCGTCACGTTGTCACCCTCTTTTATATACCAGCCTACCCTATATCTAGTAAATACAAGAGCATTCGCCAAGGTACAGGATAGTTCTAGAAAATAGGTGGCGCCACACCAGTCACGTGACCTCGATGACGCAACAGTATAGTTCTTACATCTCGAGAATAGACTATTCACAAGCTATATTTTATGTCCTCATAAAACTACTTATTCTTGATTTCTTTAGATGATTTTTGCCACCGTGACCACATATGCTTTCGTTTCTGATCTCTTCAGTTTCTCGAAACACAAAACTAAACTGATTAATTCACATGGTAAATTTTCCAAAATAGTTCCTCATCAAACTTGAGCAAGCATTTGCTTAATTTTTCCAAAGGCGATGTTTGATACTTATTATCTCTTATGTCAGAGAATTTCCTTGAATCCAGACAAGCAAAGCTGGTATAGTGTTTCACTGAAGAGAAAACGGCGACGCATATTCTCATTAGTTATTTAGAGGATTACATTATTTCGGTGAATCATATAGGCTGTAATATTATCAGATATTTGTTTATCATGAACTGACTAGCTTGCCATGGGTTTCTCTTCCATACCCCCTTTTCAAAAGAGTGTACTGTACTTCAAAGTCATAATCTTACAACTCTTACAGTTTAGCGTTTGTCCAGTCTACAAAATTATCTGCAGCTTTGTTAACAATGTCAAGTTATCTACGAAATGTTTTGAGCTCTTCCTGTATTGAGCAACCATTTGAGTAGCTTTTAAAAGATACATTCTGCTAGTTCAGAGATAGTTTTACAATGGTGAATTTGAACTGTGACAGATGTCTCATATTTAAGCAGCAATTCTTTATAAGCGTTCACCCTTATGGATACATCAAATTTAGATCTCTGGTTATCTTAAACTTTTCCTGATGTGACAAAAAAGGGATAACTTATAAGGTAGAATCTGATTTTGAAAATGATCATATACTTTTATCAGTGCTGTATCTTTAAAAATTCAACAGAGGGCCCTTCACACAAACATTTTCATCATTTATAACTCACATTTTCCAAGATTAACTGTTAAAATAATAATTTACAGTTCAAAATGAATATTAATTTAAATAGAGATTTTCATAGACAGTGTTAATTACTTGGTATATCCCAACTTCTAGTAGGAAATATCAAAAATCATAATATCTTAAGTAATAAAAAAAAACAAATCTGATTGTCCCAGTTGGTTTTTGTCTTTTTTGGAAATAAAAACGTGTTTTGAGTGTTTTAGTAACTATGTGTTTTTTAGATTTTTACCAATTTATTAAAATAAATTTACAAATCAATAGTAAGATCAATGTGTAGCATGAGCTGACCTATCTTACTCATTGATACAGTAGGCAGGCCCTATTTCTTTATGTCAGGAGAACTCTTTTGGTCAAAACACTGCATGTCAGCATAAAGCTGACCATGTTCTTCAAATCACCTTGTCAGACTTCCTATTGCTTGATCAAATACCAAGTTGAAAGTATCAATCCTGTATGTAGTTATAGATGATGTAGTTGTATCACCTTTTGCAGGTCTTGTTTCATCATAGTAAGCTTTTCGCTTTCTCTTCCTTTGAACAGAAAATTCAGCTAACACCTTGACTTCATCACATTCTTCAACATCTAACAGATCTGGCCAATCAATGTTGCTCAAAATTTCGTTCATTTGTCCACTCTAGCTATAGTGCTTAGTATATCTTCCCTTAGTGCTCTCGGTTGAACTTTACTCTTGTATTTGCCTCCAAGCCTGAACTAAACCAAGTCCACTTGTTTGAAGATATCCTGATACGGGATGGAAAAATGGACATGAATGTGTGTGGTCAAAATTGTTTCATACCTCAAGAAGACCTTTATCATCCTTCTAACCTCTGTGTTTGTGGCATTATCATGTCACTTTGAATGCTGCAATATAACCAGATACTTGATCAGATCTGGGAAACAGTTTTGGAGTGATCGGCAGACGTTCGAAACACAGTTGATAATGCACTTGATGTTCTTGACCAACGTGTTTCACCTATCAGAATAATTCTCTTCAATTTGTCTGCCATTAGTTTTTTTTTCAGATATCCATTCACTTGTAGGTTTTGAAGAAATCTGCGGCTTTTTGCAACAGATTGAATAATGATATTGCTGCAACAAATACCTTTGTTGAGCCTACCACAACTAAATTGAATAAATGTGCATAAGACTAAATGTGAACGTTTGTATCCACGGTAGAAGAGAGCTTTGTCTGAAAGCCATTGTACTGCCCATAGCAAATTGCTGTTCCATCGGTGCTGTTTCAAACATTTGTTGATATCAATGTTGTAATTTCCATATATGTTTTTTTACAAGATCGAACAGTCCTTTCAATTACTTCCCACCAAGCATATACCAGGCTATCACAGCACATTAGTCAGTTGTAGTGATGTTTTGTGTAGAATCAATCTGTATTGAGAACATACCAGCATTTCTAACTGCATATGATATAATATTCTGGATCATATTCTTCATTACAGGAAACAACTTTTTGACTTTTGTTATAGTAAGGAAAATAATTGAAGCATCTCTTCCAGTACCTCCATACTTTTTGCATAATAACTTTGTTCAGATGATTTGAGAGTGGCATGAAGTGTTATCAATTACAAGAAAACAGCATGATTTATTTTATCTTTATCCAGCTTCACCTCCGTGTCCTCTAAATAAAAGGTTAAGCTTTCCAATAATCCTGATAACAGCAATAATTCTGTTTATTTTGTTTTGAATTTCGCGCAAAGCTACACGAGGGCTATCTGCACTAGCCGTCCCTAATTTAGCAGTGTAAGAC
>NW_013667835.1:151534-185531 GCF_000517525.1 Limulus polyphemus | reverse complement strand
GTGGGATTGACCGTCACATTAAAACGCCCCCACGGCTGAAAGGGCCAACATGTTTGGTGTGACGGGGATTCGAACCCGCGACCCTCAGATTGCGAGTCGAGCGCCCCCTAACCACCTGGTCATGCCGGGCCAATAAATGATAAGAGGTCATCCAATCTGTATACCATAACCCTTGGAGAAGAAAAAAACATTTTGTGAATAGGCAGTTTAGTGTGTTGTTTTATTTGTGTATTAAGATTGTACAAGAGATTTCACAATCTAGGAAGGGGGCAGTGTTGTATACTATATTTTCAAGGTTTAAATTTATATTTGACAAGAAAGCGCATGTAGTTAGGATCGAGAAAGCTCATAAAAGTATTCCTAAAATTTAGAAACTTCCATTTATTGGTAGAAGTGAAAGTTCAGTATTAATAGAACGATCACATAAAAATGTTAGAGTGGTTGATGGCCAAGTAAACGAGTTAGTGCTTCTGTAAACTAATCGATAAGTTTGCCAGCATTTGCTATCAATCAAGGAAACTTCTGATGTTATTAGGGAATTAGGTCTACAATAGTTTTGGAGTTTCTGTTTAAAATGTTTATATTTGAATTTAAGCCTAAACAGATATATTTATTATTATTACATGGACTGGATCTTGCACATCATGTTTACCAAAAATTTCAAAAGAAGCTGATGAACGAAAAAACCAACGTTACAACAATATAGAAAATAAATTATTAAAACGAATTTATAAAATACACAAACAGATGTATACACTCATGAATCGGAAATGGAAAATTAAGAGGAATGTGGAATAAACAAAATATGTGCAGTTTATGTGTTTATCACAAAACTCAGACTTATTGATTTATAATTATTCGCTAGATCTCAACGTTTAAACTAACTTTTGAAAGTATTATACTGCATGTATAAATAATGTTTCATACAAACTTTCGCCTTTCATGATTTAGCACAATTGATTAGTTCTGGTATGAAACAAAATATAGATCTAAAATGCTATTTTTGAATCCGAAATGGACAAAATTAAGAAATATTCTGAAAAAGAAAACATTATCCAGAAGTTACGTGATTATTATCATAAATTTCAATTCTATTATCGGTTTTTCATGCTTTGCCATGTGTTTAAACTAACTTTTGGTATCCGTAGCAGTTACCAATTGAGAAAACTGTCACTTATGAACTACAAAACGTTAACCAGGACTCCTTTTTTAACATTTTTGATTACTTTTGCAATAAAGTAGAGAGTTAAAACTACAAGAGCATTTTATACTCATCACAATGAAATAGTCAAAAACAGCAACAAATATTCAACTAAACCAATTATGGACTATTTGGGGGAAAATCCTATTACATAGATTATCTATCACACACAAGAACTAATTCATTTGAATCAGAAATCATGAAAATGTGGAATCTGAAAATAACTTGAGAAACGATAAAAAGCTGAATGTATCTTTCGTTTCAATTCAACTATTAAAAATATAATTAATTTTTTCCTAAAACAAGCAAAGTTTCTACATGCTTACTCACTAATTGGACCACAGCTAATAAAGATTTGTTGATGACGGGTGAAATGTTAATAAATGTTTGAAACACTACTTTTTTTTTGGTTAGTAATCAACACGATTTCTATTTTTTCCACTTTTGCAGCATTAAAATGAAATTTAAGGGCCTCTCTAGGCCCGAGAGAGCAAAATAATATATTCTCATACTTTTCCCAGACCAGTAGGAACCATAAATAATAAAACATATGTGTTCAAGGTGTGTTCAGTCAACATAATATAATTCTTGTATTAATGGCAGTAGTGTTCTAAGCATCTACTACCATCAACAGCTTGCTACTAAAATTCTGGTTTCTCTAGTTATGACTATTCAATAGCTCAGAAAGTATCATAATTCCCAGTTGGCTGTTGACCTCACAGCCACATCTAACTGCTAAATTCTAGTGAATCAAAAGTGTGTAAGAAATATTTCACCACTTCACCAAGTAGCTCTTTCAGTTATTGATTTCTCAATCAACTATAGCAACTGAGAGGTTGACACCATCTATGTACTTTTGCATGTGTTTGCTTGAGTGATACATCGCCATGCCGATGACGTCACCATTAAAGCCCACTCAAACTAGATATTCTTGTTGGTCTATGTCTTAAACACTTCCTTCTTCAAGAGAAGACTTCTAGCTCATCCAGAATGCATTGCACATAGGATGTGATGACAACCACACTATCATAAGGTGAATAGTAGTAAGTTTGCAAACATTACCCACCAGTTGCAACTCATTTCTGTAAGAAACTTATAAGAGATTCATCCAGCATGGAACTCCAAGAGAGCTTGAAGTAGACTTACATGGATTGCGGAAGAGACCACCTCAATATGGAGACGAGGTTGTAGCATTAGTACAGTTGGTTACTCTTTCTAAGCAACTTTCAACCACTGTCCTCAGTCTTGGCTCATTTGCACAAGAATAACTGGTATTAAGTGAAGTTTTGGATGGAACATGCTATTGTTCAGTTACTTTGGTAAGTGGACAATGAGTGTGATGCTCTGGAATGTGTACTTAAATTTCAGAGAAAACTCAGCATTCAGCAGAAATTTTTTGGAGGCAACTGTGGGTCCTCTTTATTTCAAACTCAGTTCTGTTTGACTCTACTCCTCTCTATAATATAGATCTTGTCAGATCCCAGAGCTGTTTTTTGAATGATATACCTGAAGGAGCACAAAACTGAAATAATGAGGATACAAATCAATTACCACTTCCATAATAACTAGATCTTGGTCAATGGGCACTGTAAGCTTGTCTTGAATGAGGCAAATTGTGGTATTCCAAGAATAAACCACGCACAGAGTTACCTAGAGATTTCAATACTTTATACAAGCACTATTGAATGAAAACAGGAGAAAGACAGATGAATGGTTGATCATACTAGTGGAGACTATTTCTGTATGGTGAAATTGAAAAGAAGAAAATACACTGTAATAAAATATGTAAATTTCTAAAACTGCATTCAAATAAAAAGAGAAATTAAAATAAACTGTATTTGAAGGTAAACCAAAGACAACCCTCAAGGTTAGCAGGTATTAAACTGAACACTGAAATAAGGACAAGACTTCACATCTAAGTACTGGTTTTTCTAAGTCACAGGTGATTCTGGTTAAAATGGCATTTACAATTTACCTACACTCTGTTTTTGACTAATTAGGAAATTGGGTGAAAATAATATAGAAGTAACTCTGCTCCACATAGAGCAGTCCCATACAAAGGTAAAGCATGACACAGTACAACTATCCTATGAAATAACAGCTAGTTTCCATGATCAGAGCTTACTACCAAAAGTAACAACTGAACTATCACACAATCTTGAATGAATTTCAAATATTATGAATTAAAACTTTAGAAAAATGTTAAAAAATCTTGAAAGTATGAAATATATTCTATGGGAGAGTGAGATATGTGGTACTCGCATAACATGTTGGTGATGCTTGCTGTAGTGAAGCTAAGAGTCAAGAGGTTTGAGCAGTATGAAATGTACTGTCTCCAAACCATGTACTGGAGGAGTCTCAGTCACTACAAGTGCCACTGCTGTTGATTTCTTTAATGTTATTATTTGCTCAGTATGATTACTTAGAACTTTGCCACTAGAGAAACAATGCCCCTGACAACCATGTAGCACATAGGCCCATTGAGAATCCCTTGAAGAACTTGTCAGGGAAAATTTTCTCACAATTCATCAATGCCATATTGGGATATGCCTCTCCAAGTACATGTCACAAACCATCCACATATATATGGCCAAATTCTCAAAACTTCATGAATTTGAGCTATGTATTCACCATGTAGATCACTTGGCTCTCTATGAGTTTGACACATCAGCACAACTTTGCTATAACTGTACCCAAGCCACCAAGTTGTTCTTTCCTCAAGTGATCAACATCTTGAATTCTGGATGGTCCAGAATTGGTTTCAAGAGTTGGAATTACTTGCTTGAAATACTTCATGAAATGACCCATGTTTTCCCTGGTAGTACCTCTAAATATCAGTGAAGTTCTATTTCATAACACAGCTACTTGAATGAAATAGTGAATACAAATATTAACTCCTGGCTTTTCAATTATCAGGCAGCTGAAATGTTGGTGAAATCAAAAGCATTGGTTGTCCTTAGTACCTTTGAGGGGGTGTCCATACAAATACAACCTTCTCACCTGAAATAAGCTGAGTGATATCATGGTTGCACAATATCTAAGGGCAGATTAAGGTGGGGGCTATTGGCTCCAGTTCTGCATGATCCCTGGTTTCTAGGCAACACCTAGCAGTTTCAGGATATTATTTTACAAGTCTAGAAGGCTCCCAGTTGTCCCAAGATAAGTCTATCTTAGGACATCAAGACATTTTGTAACTATGATAACTAGGTGTAATGGTCAACTTTTCTCAGAAGCTTCAGGTAACTCAGTGAAGTTGAGTAGATTCTGCAGCTCAGGAAGATGCTGACTACTACCCATTCTCAGATTAGGAAAACAAGTATCCAACAATGAGTAAAAGCCCCCCATACAGAAGTAGACTTCTCTTACACCATAACACATTCTTTTATCTTGGTCTGTCTTCAATTTATGTTTCCTTTTATCCAACGCAAGTTCCTTGTAATCTTGAAAATGACCTTTCCATCTCAAATTCAGACTCAAATGGTATTTGAAAATTTCAAATGGAAAACAGAAATCTACATCAGACTAAAACTGTAATATAAAATCATAGTTATCTTACCAAAATCTAGTATTTGGTATTCATAGCTGCATGAAACTGAAATTAATAAGTTAGTTATAAGTACCACAATAACATCAGGTTCTTACAAAAGGTATGCAGAATGCAGTTAGGTCAAACTCAACCATAAGAAAAAGACAGGGCAAAAATTATTACATTTAGAAAACAATGAAAACATTTAGTGAAATGTTAAAATGGACCGTGATGATATAAGATATTATGTGATTATTTATTCATTGATTTCAAACCAAAAAATCCACAACATATTTAATTAAAAAAAGAAATATGTTTAGAATAAAAAGATGCTGTTTATTTTTCCCAGTGTTAAAGTTGTTGCTGTTACATTTAAACCTACTTATATGTTAGCCAGATGTGGCTTAGTGTTTATGCCGATCAAAGGGTCCAAGGCTCAAGATGTGATGCTGCTGAACTCAGCTGTGGGTACATGCTAAAAGTGAAAGTAAATACCATTATTATGTTCAAAGAACTGAACAAAGTCTTTGTGATAGTGGCCAGGTACTACTGGCTGCCTCCCCTATGGTCAGTAGTTCAAAATTAGGGAGAACTAGATCTGAACCGTGAAATTTGGAATGAACAATATTTAGTTATGATTGTTTTGGGATATTTTCACAAAGCTTAACAAGGACTGTCCCTAATTTTTAACTGATAGACTAGAGGGAAGGCTGATAGTCAACAGTAACCACTGACAACCCTTGCTGGACCAAACAGTGATTTTACCATCACTTTTTTAGTGCATCCATGGCCTCAAACAGGGGACAGGAACCGTGGACCCATTGTTTAGTATGCTAACCACTTGGTCATACCAAGCCCTAGTTCTGATACAGTTCAAAGTGTATTATTTTAGTTATCATAATAAAATTAAACTGAAATTTATTGTTCTGATTATCCTATCAGAATCTTTAGTTAGTACTAAATAATTTTCATATGATGGAGGAAGAAAATCCTACATTTAACAGTGCTGTGTTCCTAAGTCTTGGGTATAATAAAATCTGTCATACAAGTATGATTTAGAGCAGTTTGCTATTTCTTCGTGTAAATGGAAAATTAACTGCACATTCACAAATCCTAGTCATCTTTTTGTCAAGAACCTATCCATTTCTAATTACCTTGATTTCTTATTATTATGAAAATACTCCAATATTTGTGATAAATCAAAACATTTTGACAGTATAAATATTTGTGACTGAAACAGTTTGTAAGAACCAACTTGTAGTTCTCTGTTATTATTAATATTCTGTTTACTTTTTCACAGTTTGACAGAAACCTAGATTTTAATCATACAAATTAATCCTTCAAGTTAAACCTTCTTTATAACACTTATGCTTCATTTTAATGTTGTTTCATTAGCATTGTGACACTATCTTCTAGAGTTACTACAGCTTATGTAACTAAATATATTAACTTATATAATATAGCATGTCCAGTAAAATTAAGATTAGATAGTTCTAGATGTCTTTTTTGAGCAAAGTAAGAAATAGTTCATATATATGAAAAACAACAGAAGGAACTCCAACAGAAACAAAGATGAGAAATGTGACTGACTGTATAAGTGTAAAATATTTGTACATTCTTCCAGTAAGAATATGGTGATATGTTTTCAATCACAGTCATAAACAAACAATACAAAGATAATGGTAGACAGTGTTTCACTTATTAATAAATATGTATTTTAATATATACAATTTTACAAAAAAATTTTACATAGAACATTTTAACTGTTACACTTAATCCTTAGAAAGCTGTAATACTTATACAATATCAAGTATAGACATGTAAAACACTGGCTATTATTTACAAAGAAATTGTTTGCAGTTATATAATTTTTAATGCTTTAATCAGAGCCTGTCTATCTTATTACAGTTTGAGAAGGCAGTTATTCATTTTATCATAAAGATACATTTTATGAACAACATTTAAATTATTCTTTTCAATGCAGTTATTAAATACAAAATTTATACAAAACTCGATCAAAAACAAGAAATTTCAAACAGAAACTGTCTTTTAAAAATGCTACAATTTCTGTTGTAGAATTTTTTCAATACCTGTAGAAAATTAAAATATATAAGCCTACATATCCTGCATAAAAAGAATTTCAGTAAAAGTCAAATACATACTGACAAGAGAAGCTTATAGAGGTAATAAAAGTTTTTCAATCAACTTTTCTTAAAATGGATATTCATGTCAAATCAAAATAGTGAGATGATAGAAAATTGTTATTCAAATTATTTCAAACTTTAGAATTCAAAAGTTTACTATATACACCTAATAAAATAAGTTATTCTTATAAAGTTATATACTTGCAATGAGCATATATAAATGTTTTTAAATACAATTACTAATAAATGAAAAAGAAATTATTCCTTGAATGAATTAATCATTCTCAATTGGTTAAGCCAATAGTCCTGACACACTTGACATTTTTTCTCAAGAAAGTTTGTGCTAATAAATGATTGGCAGTAGTGTTTTGCTTCTTCAACTTTTATATCAAATTAAACATATATTCTATAAGTAATCTCACTAGCTTAATGAAATTTGTTGGAATAATGTAGTATGAACAAAGTGATCTGTTTTGACAAAAGAAACAATTTAATTGCATTATAATGAGAGAACATTAAGTTTGTTATGTGCTTAGATATTCAGAACCGACATCCTTGTGTGCATCTTGTTTTTCATATAGCTACCTTAATTAGTTGAATAACACTGAAATAAAGTTTCAAAAACAAAACTGGTCAATTATTATAATCACAGTTATTTTGGAGTACGTACAGTAATTTGCTATCATGTTGTGTGTGTGGTGGGGGGGGGGGCATCAATTGCCTAAAATACTTTTGGGGGGTGTAGCAAAAATTGTAAATAATCAAAACACATCTTTTTTCTGTTTAGTCATTTGGTACATGAAAAACGTTTTGATGCTGTGATTACTTATTAACTCATAAATCTAAATAGATGGCTAATTAATTGCTTGGTTGTGATTTATTTTATTGTCTCTTATATAACCTCATTGTATAGGCAAAAAAATTAATTATCAGAAATAAAATGAAAAATTTTAATACAAAACCCAGTCACAAATTACACAATTTCCTACATTTTAAGCTGAATTTATACTTGATTTAAAAGAAGTTGAAGGTGAAAAAGATATTATATAGCAAAATTTATTATACCTAGGGGCAAAATTGTCAATAAAAAAAAAGTGCTGATACTCATAAGTGCATACAAGAAAATATTTATCTCTTATGTGTAATCTACTATATACTTTATTAAAAAAATAAAGAAAATGCATACAACTTTATTTCTTATAACAACCCTCACTGTGAACACAATTATAGATTTTATTTGACATCTATTGTTTTGATGGTTTTGAACAAACAAATGTATATATTAAACTCGCAACTAACTTAAAAATTTCATAACTGTAAATTTACTCTAGATATTATTCTTCTGCTCCTGATTCTGTTGAATGACCAAAAGCAGACATGCTAATATCGGGGCAGGTACTGATCAGTGTGCATCGGCCAATAAAACATGCCATTTTGATATATTTATCATTACTGACAAATCATACAAATCACAAAGCCAGACGAGACTACCTGATTGGAGTAATGACAAACATCAAAGCTGCTAAACTACTTCTTCCTCATGATCTTGTTGCCAAGAATTAATGTTGTTAAGTTATTTAGTGGTTCATTTGAAAAATATTCAGTGATTGTTTAGATTTTGTGAGTCATGATGTGCCTACTCTCTGCCAGTATAATGGAAGGCATGCAGTTTGGATGAAAAGCAGATCAAATAAGTACCAGTATAATTTCATCCTTGATTATACTTATAAAAATGAATCACCAAAATATTCTCTTTCTTGTGTTTTTTTATCTTTACAACATAATTTCTAATATCCAACTAGAACAAATATATATATGTTGCTTTCTGTAAGCTTACAAAAACTAATTCAACACATTCTTTTAGTATATACTTACAGTAAGTAAGTTGCTTTACTTATACCTAGAGAATTTGATATACCACACTCTTACAGCTAAATTTTATACATTTCTTTATGCTACACCACAAAAACTAATCTTCCATGTACCTACAGCACACACTTTCAGTCAATCAGTTAAGATAAGCCTTCAAATACCACATTTAGCATGCTGTTATAGAGAGCACAACCATTTCAACAAATTATTATACCTAAGCCAATTAAAAATTTATAGCATGTTTTTTTATAACACAAATTTCCAGTCCATCATATAAGTCTAGAAAATCTTATATACTTGATTTTTAAATTAATCCCAAAATATTTGGCAAAAGACTTGAAATTTTGCATGTTCTCTTAACCTCCACAAAATTAAAGAAAAAATTAAAGTCATGAGAAAATGCAAGAATGGAGGATGAAAATGGTTTTGAGGACTCTAACATTTGATTGAACTTGCTTCCTTGAAAATAGTTAATAATATGTAAGAAGCTTTTCAACTTCTAAACATTGTACATTTTTCACTTTTTGCTTCTATAAGAAAAACAAGGGTATCTTGAAGTGTCTCAGGATTGGGTGTATGGGTTTACTTCAAAACTGACATGAACATATAGATGGCTATTCAAAACAAAGACTGTAAACCTGTTTGCATAGTTCTTTCCAATGAATTTTCTGGTGTAATTTGCTAGTTTTTATCTAAGTTGATTCATTAAACAATACAAACAAATTAATTATCGTAATTTATAGTAGACTTTCATTAAAAAAATTAACTAAAGTAAAATGGTCTATGATCTGCTCTTACAAGGCATGTGATCAATTAACTTACGCTTTAATACCGTAATGACCATGTCTTATGATTAATGCTACATGCTGTGTCCTCGAAATCAGTGAGAAGAAATATAACAATAATCTACCAGTTTACATAAAAAACATTATACAACTACTTAAGACCAACAAACACAACTAAATTCTAAACAACAGATATGGAAGTGAGAGCAGATTTGACTAGAAAAATATTTTTTTTTTTTAGGCACTGGAAAGAAAGTGAAGAGACACATATCTACACTAAATATCACTGTAAAAACTTCCATGTGAGAAATTTTCTTATCATTTGTTCATAAAAAAATTAAAATCAAAGCAACTAAAACTCAAACTAAATCTTTTTCTTATTTACTGATTACATTAAGTTACTCCAGTATACATTTTATCATGTTGTAACCTTAGAGAGCTTTGGCAGATTGACAAAAAATTCACTCTCATTCTTTCATCTCTGAAAATGTCACACATTATACAAAACCAAGTAATCTCCAAGTCTTCAAACATTTTTTCTGATATGCAAATGTAACAAATTATAAAAATTTTGCATGCAACACATAATGCACTACCATGAAGAAATTTCACCTATGATGAACATGCTACATATGACATCCACAATAAAATGACAAACTTCAAACAAAAAGTGGTGTTTGTAATAATGTTTAAAACATGTTTCACCCACTCCTACCATACTTCAAATGTTTTTATGCTATCAGTAAAAAAATATTTCTTGTATGAATAGAACAAAAACTAGTTTATAAAACAAAGAAAATCATATCAAACATATAATAAACAAATGGCTCACACTTAATGCTAAAAAAAAAATTCATACAGAGGATTGAGATGTTATATCAAGGCAATTTGGAATATGCAAATCAACCATGTTAAGTCACTGTGGAATGGCATGGATCAAAATTGCATTTTGACATTGTTTTTGCATTGTACTAAATGGTAAATGACTATGGATTAAGTGGGGGATCGGGACCACCAAGAAAGAGACTTGCAACAAATCATATTCCATGTGTCGTAAACAAAGTGTGGGTCTTTTAACGCCCGAGAACTCACAAACATGCATATCAGTAGCAAAAGCCGTTCACACATCTCAAGCAACAGTAAGTAACATAATCAGGAATGATCACAGTTTGCAAAAATTATACAAGTTGTGCACACAAGTTGCTTCTATAACATTTGTTCAAGTGTCATATTCCTCAAGCAGCTGTAGACTGAAACAGGTAAATGAACATTGCTGCAAAGTTTTTGATACTGTAGTGGTATTACCATACTTTTCCAATAAATATACCAAGATTTACACATGAATTTCGTCTGCAAAACCATAGCATGCAGTTAATACATGAATTTCTTTTTCAGAAGAAGCACTAAAAATTTTTTGCAGTTGATAACTTTGTGGATAAATGACATAAAAAGCTTGCAAATAAAAAGCAAATAATGCCTTATAACTATCATAATTTTCTAACATTTTAACTATGCAATAAGAGATTTTAAAAATTCAGCTAAGTTTGTCGAGGTGATTCCCAAGCAAAAGAAGTTTAGAACTGGAGGTGAAATAGACAATTCTCTGTATAGAAAACAATGTAATATAATATGTCACATGATAAATTAAAACTTTGGTTTTGTATTTGTTATAAATAATATAGAATAAAATATCAGAGAGAGAACTGTTGGTAGTTTGTGAAAGAGAGGATGTGACAGTTTATGACTACATAAGTAAATAAGATTGAAGGCTATAAAAATTATGCTTTGCCTAAGTACTCTCTATATTATAGTGAGTAATTTACATTAAATTCGGTACTTCTGGGAGAGAAGATGCTCTGCCTAGCAGGTCTATACATACCCAGTCACTGTTTTCTCAAACTTTCATGGCTAAGAATGAACTGTTGGAGTTGTTTCACTCAGATTCTGAAGAATTTGAGTTTGGTGAATTTTTGGGGAGAGAAATTTAGGTGGAGCATGTTACAGAAACAAAGTTAAGTTTCGAATATTTTTGAAAACTCCCATTCAAGTTTCTATATCAGTAAGAATACTTGAATAAATGAATGAAGCATGCACATGTATTGTTGTCTTCCATTATCACTAAAAAATTGTTGGAAAATAATAAAGTCACAATATTTCTTATTTTACTTTTGTGTTTTATAATGGCTTTCTTAGAAGGAAATAATTGCTAAGAAAGAGCATGTGGAATATATGTATGTTTTCCTGCAAGCCTACTGGTAACTTGACAACTGCTGTGCTACAGCCACATATACTCAGGTGTGGTTTATACACAAGTTTGCTTTTTTGTAATGTTGACTTGCTTACACACTATGCAGTTTATAATTGGAAAATTAAGGTACCACATTTATCCAATTATCTGTGGAAGTATAATGATTTTGCAGAATTGTTGAGGAAGGTGAGAAACTAAAACAAATATCATAATTCTGAATTGTCTGCAGAACCATCGATGTTTCTCTATCAATGTCTCACATTCATATCTTATTATCATGAGTTTTACAGAAATTTATTTCTCTCTGTAGTCTATATATATATATGGATGACAATACACCAAATGGAAAGAAACAACATCTATATTTGGTAAATGCAGTGATCATTTATCGTTAATTAGGTCTAGTGAAGGAATTTGAAGGCTGGTACTGTAATCCATAGTTTCTGTGACTGAAGATTATTCCACTGAACTTAAAATATTCATATAATCCTTAATAAAGATATTATGAAAATTGATTTTATAAATTAAAATAATAGCTATGGATTATGCATAATTTTATTTAACCTTGCCTTACATAATCTAATGGAAATGTAACAAGTTCGCATTTCAAAGTTATCATTTTATTCAACTCTAACAAATTATGTTGAGTTAATTGTTTTCCCACAGTTTGGTTGTTGACTCCATATAAATATCACAATCAACATGGTCAAACCAGAAAATAAATAACTTTCTTCATCCTAGACGTATATACTACAACATAAACCTAACCTTTTAATCTTTCACCCTTACCAATTTATTTAATTCCACCAAAAGCTATGCTTGGTCAATCATTAGCCACAATGTGGTCGTTGATTCTGTATAGATCACATAATTAACTCAGTTGCTATAGGTTTTACTGGGATGTCTAGTAACCATAATCAGGTGGGCATTTATCACTGCATGCACACATTATTGATATCCATTCTGAAATGTGCCGAACAACTATTTTACTTTCAAATCTTGTATCTGCTGCCCATTTTTAAGGTCTGTGTATGAAGTAAAATGCATTCTGTGTCCAAATGCCACTGTCAGTGTGGCCAACAATGGTATTGCTTCTTTGAAGCAACATTCAAAGGAATCCAAACACATAGCTAAGGCAATTTCACTGTTTGGCAAAGACCAGAAAGTGGATCCAGCTGAAACTTTACAAGTAAACACATTGAAGACATAAAAGCCATTGACACTCTTAATCATGCAAGTAAGAGGAAATGCTGTAACAAAGAGTAATTGGAGTGTGTCATACTTCCCAACTGGCAACTGTTTCTTCTTCTGCAGTTGAGATACTCAGTTTACATTCTGCACCACAACTTGTTTCGAGAGTAAGGTTTACCTTTGAGCATTCCTGCTGTGCAACAGCAGGAAGCACAGGCAGATGCACTGTGAGTCATAAAAACTGCTAAATCAACTTTCAATTTAGGTTCATGTGATGGGATCTCTCAGTTTTTCTGACAAATGGTCTCACATTTGATCATTTTCAGACAGTTTAGCCTAGGACATCATACCTATTTTCAGACAGATCTGACCCATATGTCCAGTAGCTGTTTTTTTCTTGGTGGGGGGGGGGGGATCTTTTGCTTACAAGGTTGTCAGTGAGTCTCAGGTTGGTAATGCAATCAAAAATAAATAATGGTCCATCAACTGATATACTCAGACATCGACAAGAGCATCAAGATCAAGTTAGACAATGCAGTCAAAGAATAAGATACCACCAAACTTTTAGATATGGGATTTTGTTGCATCCACAGAGTGAACAATGCATTCCAAGGTGAAAATCATATATTTCGAATTACAGATATACTTTCATTGAAAAACATATTACTGAAAGTCTTCTAAAAAATTCTCTTCACCTAGATATGAAAGACAGCTCAATATCACTCAAAAAACTAAAGATAGTTGCCTTCACCCTTTCATGTGTCAATGGAAATGAAGTTATTCTTCTACTTAACAAATGGAATTTATACCAGGAAGTTAATGTTCTACCTGACGTGAAAGAAAAACTCAGTAAAACCACTATTGGAAAAAATTCTTTGAACTGAAAGATGCTAGTGAAAACCCACATTTTAGATTACTGCCAAAGTTAGTCAAGGGTACACTTATACTGTCCTAGGAGACTCTCTACTAAAATTCTGTGTGGATCACTCTTTGATGATAATTGATACACATAACTGATCTGCATTTAACCAATGAACGAACAATATAAAAAACTATGCTATAAAGCAAGAAGTCTAGTACTAAATTACATGAAATATTTGGTACACAGCTTTAAGTATCTATTTTACGAACCTTAGCTATAACAAACATTTACTCAAACATGCAGTGTAAAACAAGATGTGTTTATAGCTAGAAACAGGATAAATGATTTACTTTCAGTTCCAAAGTGTGTCTGCTCAATGCTTAGTATCTTTATTTATCTCTGTTATATGTACCAACAACAAAATCTAGTAGAGAAAATAAGGCAGCTCACAGAAATAATAAAGAATTTGATTAAAAAAAACATTTTATGATGGATGGTTGGTGTGCACATAACATCTATAAGTTTCATATTCATCTATGGTAGGTTTGATAAATCTGTTCTTTTAGTGCATGTCTTCTTTTCACTTGTGGATCAACAGAAAACTCACTTTTTTAAATAATATTTTTAATAATAAATACATCATCACAAGTATGTTCTACAATATAAAAAATAGCCAATTTCTAAAATTAAACTGATAAAAACTTGTAGGGTTGGGTTATGTATGATGTATATGCATGTAAATTTTAATAGCTGAAAAGGTCTACAATGACACAGCATTTAAACTGAACAATGAATTACTTCAAATCATTAAATGTACTTGGTACATCCATAGTCACATACACATCTTTTAGGTTCTTTAATAACAAACTGTGGGACTTTCATTATATAAAATGTTGGTTTATTATGATTGGTTGTTCAAAGAACATCATATGAAATTATTTATGCACCATAAAAAATGTAAAAAGTAAACAAACAAGTTGTACAAAGACTATGGAATGTGTCAATTACATATGAAAATTTCAAAGATGTCAAAGAACTGTTAATGAAAACAAGGTTAATTTTTCTTTTAAAAATAACTGGAAAGATGTAAACCCTTAAAAGATATGTTGAGTGTAATATAGGAAAAGATGTTGGGATTAAAGCTAAACAAAGAAATAAATAAATAAATGAGGTAACACATGACAAAGGAGAAAGTGGCTCTATAATTTTTAAACAAACAACAACCATAAACCATACTCTTTTAAATTAACCTACAGGAAATTCATTACATTTTCTAATAAATCGTACTGATTAAGTCATAATTTCCTTCAGTACAGCAAACATAAGAAGGTTCATAAAACTTACTGAAAGTTTTACTGTCAGATGAAAACTGGTAAATCCAACAGCTTAAAAAACTAAAAATACAATATAAAATGACATCACTTATAAAAATAGTAAAAATTTGAAACTGCCAAAGTTCAAAATTTTTTTGTATGTAATTGTGAAATTTTACAGTTCTACTAATTCTATAAATTATTTTCATAAAAAGAACTTTTTACTTTTGCAAATTGAGATTAAGTTCTTGGATATTATTTAATAAAGAAATATTTTAAAATACAAGAAACTTTTCATTTTTTAAATCAAATTTCATATCTCCATGTTTCTTCAGCACACACAATTTATAATATCACAAAGCATGATGATTTGCTATAGTTTTACACTTTTTAATAACCTGTAGCTAAAACAGATAATATATAAATTTTAACATACACACTACATATACTTTGCCTTTAATAAAGGTAGGCTAATTAAAAAATGATATATTTTAATAGAAATGAAATTGTTATATTTTGTGACTAGGTTACAACAATATATAAATCTAAGTAAAAAGATATTAAAAAGATATCACTACTACCAGCAACTATTTCTTTGGTATGTACAAGTTTTCATTATATGGCACCAGTTATCTTATTTGGTTTTCTACTACTTATTTATTAGCCAATTTTTTTGAAAGGTAAAGTTTATCCATAACATGTAAGACTACATTACAACAGGATAACTGGAAATAAGTTTATCAAAGAGAACAGTTAATTAAAATTAGTTTGGGTTATTTAATTTATCATCACAAATTACATGTTCCAATGTACAAATAAAACAACAATTCTTTTCATAATCTATAAGGTTGACTTTCTTCATGACTAATAATTAAAAAATATAAATGAATACAAATTAAATGCCAAAAACTGGAACTTACTGTTTACTGTTGCAGGCAGGAAACATTAGCAGGAAAACATTATAAACTAACAAACTTAAAATAAGCAGATCCAATTAAAGCCTACTTAAATAATATCACCTTACAAAGACAGATAAATAATGTTTCACTTTTAATACATTTTACAAGAACAAGAGTTGTAGGATAATGTAATCTGTCACTTATTCAGGCAAAAAAAAAAAAAAACATCTAAGCTACTTAATGTTACATAATATCTATCTTAATTTTATAATGTACAGATATGGGCAAAATGTATGAAACATAACAATGTAACAAGTTCTTCAAATATTTTTTTATTTATCCTCTTTAATTTTCCTTGTATAAGAAATCGTTAGCTTGCTAGTTTTAGTAGTATTATACATACCTCAATGTTGTGATAAGATGTTTTTACATAGTCTTCTAGTTTATATCATAATTCAGCATGGTCTATCCTGAATGTAATTATTGTAATATTTCCAAATTATATCATTCTTAATTGTTTCAGCTTATTTCAGATATTACACTTACCTGATTTCATACATTAATGTAGTTTTTCTTTTCTTTTTTTTACTACTTTTACTAAGCTGTATCTTTTAAGTAATGGACATGAAATGGGGTTGCATAAACCAATGAATACAACACTTTAGCTTGGATGAGAAATGAAGACCAAAGTAAGAATATCTGTTAAGCAAATACTAAACAAATTTGTCAAAATTTAAAGTTCCTTTTTTCTATTATAACAAAAATGCAAGCAAAGAAATTGAGATAAGCACATGGATTGTGGCTCAGTTTTCATATACTATTAATTCAGACTTAACTCTCTTCCAGAAAATATTAAGCAGGCTGAAAAAAAAAAATGTATACATTGACCAGCAAAATACCACTTGTAGGATGTTTCCTGAACTGATCATGCATGTAGAATTAGTTGAGGTTCCACAACACACATATACATGTTTATGTAAGAGTCTGTGACAATAAGCTGGAGATTATACTCTGTCATAAGTATTCATATGGCTTTGCCTATGCAGTAAGAATAATCGTCGTTCCACTGCATCCCTGTCTGTTGTAGGAAAGAAAATGTTGTGACAAAAGTTGTAAAATTTACCTTCATTGTAGGATAATAATGTACACAGAACTTTAAAATAATATATTATATATATGTATATATATTGTATGCATACTGGACTACCATTCAGCCTCACATGTATAAAACATTTCAAGTTGTCTAGTAACCCTTGTTTCTAGATGAATAAATATATATGTACACAATAAAAAATTCTATACAATGTTAGCTAGTAATAACTATACAGAACATTATCTCATCTGAGACACTTCTTCAAAGAGTATCTTCTGCCACTATACCAGATTTTGTTGAGCTGTTTTGAAATAAGTATGGAGTAAAAATTAATACATTAAACATATAGACCTCATATAGAAACCTATTCTTTTGTTTTTCTGGACATATCCAACTATATATTTTGAAAATAAAACCTTTTTATGTCAATGTGCTAATGTGAAAGCAGTTGTTGTTGAACAGAAATACAGAGTAACATATAAAATTCCAACTAGACTGAATAGTTTAAACTTTATTGATGAATTTTATTATGTGCTATATTTTCTTTTCTTATCTAGTGAATTATTAAAAGTTAGATGGAATTTTGTTTGTTACACAGACCCTACAATAGATTATTCTAAAAAATGAGATTTAACCATATCAGTACTGCCAGAAATATATATATTTAGAGTATCATCTGCAGATTTGAGAAGAAAGTTATTTTTGTTTCCTTGTACTAAGATACACCACCATATATATGACTTTGGTTCCTGGGAGAAGCAGTCTTAAACCGTGCAGAGTATTAGACAATTTATATTAACAAAAAACTGGAAAAAATTATGGTAAAACAAATATTTGATGAATAGGAAAGGTTGATCTCCATTACAGTTTTTGCAGTGGAGTAGAGGGAAGATGTGGGTATCAAACCTGCATAGCCTTATCCTAATTATATAGCTCTAATTGTTTAGCAATTTTTTTTTTTCTTCATCCATCTTTTGATTGTGCAAACATTAATCTTCCTCCAACTAGAACTAACCATTACACATACAACTGCTTTATCTTCACGTACAAAAAACAACCTGATATTAGTAAACACAGTTACCACTCAAGTGCAATCAGATTTGGCCCTTCTACAGCCAATGTGGGGAAGAGCTTTTCAAAACACATTTAATCAGTTTGAAATATTTTATAACAAGAAAGGCATGTCTAGATCACCCATGAGCTGGAATTATTTACCTGTTTATACCCAATGTTCTTCCTGGCTTGTTTTCACTGCATTAGTATTAGACATGTAATGTTAGTCACTATAGAAATGTAACATGTTTCTCTTGTACCTTCATTTTGCATAGATATGAACACTCAAAGAATTAATGTAAAAGTCTGGTATTTATGGAATTGCTGGGAGCCATGTTAATGGCTTTAAAATTTTGTAATGAGATGCTATAACTTGCCATGATATACGCCTAACATACTTAGAATCACTGTTAATTAATGCAATATGATAAAACATCTCTCGAGTGTAAGATTAATTGTTGAATGTAGAATTATTTTAAACCTTCTTTGTTTTAAAGTAATTCTTTTTTTTCTTCAAGAGGGAATACTCACCTTATTTTCTCATCAAAACAGGATCTCTGCATCATGTAAAATGTACTGTTATATTTTCTAAGTCAAATTTCTGAATGATGTATTTCAAAAATGAATATATAAACCTTATTTGAAAATGTAAAGTTGTTTAAACAGTGAAACTACAGAATTTAGTCTATCAAATTTAAACTACTCCAATAAAACACTCAATTAGTTCAAATTGAAATAATTTAGAAAATGCAAAGAAACAAAAGGTAGCAGAAACATACACTGTATTACACAATATTTTAAAACTAAGCACTATTACTCAAAACATGTTAAAAACGGTAAGATTAAAAACTCTAATCAGCAATAACTAGCAATGAAATAACTAATACAATAATGCATTCACAGGTTACTTCAGACATCTTATCATTTAATGAGAACTTGGAAGTTTGAGTTACTATTTATTTTTCAGTTTCTTCAATAGCATTTTTATGCAAGTATGTGTTATATGTAAAACATATTTTTATGACCTTTAACAGGTATACCTGTGACTTTGATCAGACCTTGACAGCACTTAATTAATGAAAATAATAAGTTGGTTTATATGAAATAAGATAACAAGTTCCATCCGTTGTGTTATCCGTATCAACAAATATTTTGTTTTGAGAAACTTACATTTGTTCAGTAGTTTTTTATCTTCTTCATTTGTGATCTGGTATGATAAACTATGAAGAAGTATCTGGGCTGTTTGGTAGTGGTGAAGACACTAAACAGACAAAAAAAAATTAATGCAAAATGAAGATCATATCTAGTGATACAGCCTTCAGAAAAGAGCAGTCAAACTTTAAATACACAAACTATAAGTCAATTGTTCTGAAAAGGCTGGAATAAGGCCCCAAGTAATTGACCAAATATTAAGATTTTAGTTACACTATTTATACGTGTATTGCCTTACACTTTCCTTGTTTTTGTTTTTTTGTTCACATCCTTACTGTGCCCTATGCCAGTGAGGACTTTGCACTCATTTCTTATTTTGTTGTTTTTTTAAACATAAGTATCATAATTTACCAGTGGTTAATTGATTTCCAATTGGTTACTCATTTGATCACTACAAATGGTCATATCTGACCACTGGTGGTTTTAGTCAATCAGTATAACTTGTTACAACTACGGTATATATATATATCCATAGTGTTATACATACAAAGCTATAAAGTAGTATTAAGTATTTAAAAAATATTTAGTTGATTATATAAATATGTTACATTACCAGTTGAAACTTTATATTTAGTAACACATGTAAAATCATCAAATGTTATTTGCCAGACACATGAAGAAAAAATTCAATATGAATAAGATTAAGTTGTAGACTGATAAATGTTTTTGTTTGTTTGTTTGTTTTAAATTTTTTGCAAAGCTACACAAGGCCTATCTGAATTAGCTGTCCCTAATTTAACAATGAACGATTAGAGGGAAGGCAGCTAGTCATCATCACCCACTGCCAACTCTTGGGCTACTCTTTTACCAATGAATAGTGGGATTGACTGTCACATTGTAATACACCCATGGGTGAAAGGGCAAGCATGTTTGGTGGGACAGGGATCTGAACCCGCGAGATAAATGTTGCCTCACCACCACCACCACCAACAAGAACACAAAGATTGTCATAAAGAAGAAATATACTAAAGTTCTTTCATCAATTGACTGATTACTCAATGGTCCCATTAATTGATTCCATTTGATTGATTGATTGCTTCAACATTCCTCAAACCATGGTATGTACAAAAAAAAAAAATAAAAAAATAAGCAGTAGGTGCTGTCAGCCTCTTGCCTTTCTTCTAGTTAGCAATTCAAGGGTGGGGACTGATTCTGACAGACAGTTGCCTTGGTGGCAGATAAACTTAATACCTTTGCCATAACAAAGACAGGAAGAGAAAAGTTGGGAATAAAACCTGAAACCAACAAATTAATCAACTATTGGAATACTTGAAAACATTGATAATTGCAAACACTAATTTCAATTGATTGACTTTTGGAATAATCAAAAACAGTACTCATTGGAAACAATAATATTAACTAATTGATTATTTTCATGACAATCAAATTAAATGGAATTTTGATTAATTGACTGTTGGAATAATCATGAACAGTAATAACTGGAAATACTAATTTTAATTTTAGTTATTTTAGTTTTGTTTGTTTGGAATTAAGCACAAAGCTACACAATGGGCTATCTGTGCTCTGCGCATCACGAGTATTGAAACCCAGTTTCTAGTGTTGTAAGTCTGCAGACACATTGCTGTGCCACTGGGGGGCAGTTATTTTAGTGCCAATTGATTTAATTGTAATTTTGATTACTCAACTGGTCGAAAACAGAAATAACTGGAAACATAAATTTCAATCACTTGATTTAATTATAATTTTGATTAATCAAAATTAACTTGAAAATAAGTGATTTAATCATTGACTATATTGATTAAATCATTCACCTCTATCAGTGCTATTCTGCAATAAGCATATCCTTGTAGGTTTCTAGGCATTACAGTATAGTTTGAAAATATTGCTTTTGAAGGTTTGATTTTAACCATGGATACAATAAAACACTCATGTGTTCTAAATAGTAACATATAAAATCAATATTCTTTCAATTACTAAACAACAGTACCTAATAACAGTGTTACTAAATCTTATTAATATAGTCAAGTCGAAAACTTACCTCTTTGGGGTTCTTCCCAAACAGCTCCACCAGTGCAGCTGACTGGCACTTCAAGAAATCCAAAAATTTAGTTAAACACTAAGGATTACATTAATTAAAAAAAATAATCCTAATTTAGAATTCACATAGTCTATTCTAATGAGATGTCTTTGTAGTAAAACTATCAATACTGAAGTGTGTTACTGCAAGTCAATTTAATTTGTATCTATATAAATATAATAGTATTGTCTGTTGTATGTCCATGTAACTACTTTGCAGGGTGTGGATGGATCTTCACCAAAATTGGTATGGAGGTTCATTAGATCCATATGGGGATGCATAAAAATTTTCAGTTTTGCATTTTGTGTGTTGCAGTTTTTATGGGCATTTTTTTACAACTACCTCACCTCCTGAGGATGGATCTTAACCAAATTTGGTATGGAGGTTTGTTGGGTCCATGCAAAGATATATGCAAACTTGCAGTTTCACATTTTGTGTTTTGAAGTTTTGTAGGCATTTTTTTATAATTACATATAAGGAAAGCAACTTTTCATGTCCTAAGATAACCTTTCATTAATCATAAATTTACATAACTTCCATCCGAGGATGAGTACTCTAGCTAGTAGAATAATAAATTGCTTACAATTCTAAAAATAACTAAAAAAAAGCTATTTATATTATACTTAGTACATGTGTCACAACAACTTTTAATAAACTTTGCTTTTCTGTTGATTATCAAAAGTTGCAAACTACCAATTATTAGGACTCATATGGTAGCAGCACCACTCATAAGCTATTATTAGTAATAGAAAAAACGTATTATGAGAACCTGTATGGTAGCAACACTACTCACTGACCATCATAAATAAGGAACAATCCAATATCACAACCTATGTGGAAACAGGACAAATCAGAGAAATCAGGTAATGAACAACCCACTATCAGAACATGGAAACAGTAGCAGCACTACTCAATGACCAACATTAGTAATCAACAACACAGTCTACTATCAAGATCTATATAGTAACAGAACAACTCAGTATTTGTAACAAGTATTGAACAGCCTACTACCATGACCCATAAAGTAACAGCACTACTTATTGGCCAACTTAAGTAATGAACAATGAAACCCACTAACAGGATCTATATGGTAGCAACACTACTCATTGAAATTAGCTGTATATAAATATTTAAAGTAATTAAATGCCAATAAAAAGACCAATTTTTTTACACATGCTTGATAATAAACTATTTTTACCTGTAGAGATGTGAAAAGTATGTAATTAAAACTATATCAAAACCTTTTATCCCTTTACTCTTTGAACCGGTTAAATTATTAATGATAAATGTTCACATTGAAACACTTTGAATAAAAGTGTGTGTGAATATTTTTTCCACATTTGTGTACCTTGTAAGAGTGCAGTAATAAGTTTTTTCAGATAATTTTTCTTCCCACAACCATCTGACTTCTTTGTTCATTCCTAACCACTTTAAACCAATTCCGTATCTGGAAAGTTAACACTTTCCTAATCTGAAATGTGTTTCTAATAGATGCTCACCTCCACACACAAATTAGCTATATTCCTCATATATCTGCCTACAAGATTTGCATGCCACTAACCTCGAGGCAATTTCACATTTTAATGGGAACTGTGATGGTGTATGATGAAGTCATCATCTGACAAAAGCCCTCCACTAACAGTAGGGATGAGGAATATATAAGTGTAGTGGAAGAGGGTGTGAGAAACATCCATAACATAAACCTTCAAAAGACAGTAATCGCAAACAAGAAGAAGAAAGAAAGAAGTTTGAAGAGAAAGACGGTACAAAAAAAAAAAAAACAAGATGCCAATGCTCAAACAAATTTGCATAAGATTGTGCAAAATTACACTAAGGTCTCAGGCAGGCATGGTAGTTGGGTGAAGAGAACAGAGTAGAGTGGACATGGGAAGAAACACCTTATGGTACAGGGAAAGGCAAAATGCAATGGACAAAGCTGCCCAGCAACTAGTAAAGACAAAGACTGACAAACCATAGATGAACAACCAGGTAAAAAGGCAGAAAGGTGGTTCACAGTATGATGGCCAGGAGAAAAAGGAATGACAGATGGGCCAATGACAAAAGACCTGCCACTGTCATTGATAGACAAACACTGTAGAAGGATGAAAGGAATGTGACAAGAAAAATACCACACAATTGTAAAGTCTGGCCCAACACGCAACACACCCGATAAATCCCATGTGTGAAAATGGAGGGAAAATATCTCTCAATGAAAAAGGGATGTGTGACGATAAAGCAAGAGAGAGGGAATATTCAAAAAAGGAGGTAGGGTCTGAATGCCAAGCAGACCAAAGCTTAGCTGGTGAAATAGGCACCAACAACAGGACCTGACAAGGTGTAAAGATAAGAAGGGGAATAGGCATATAGAAAGAGGTGAAACCAGGGGCCTGGTTGCATCATCAGCCAGAGTTTAAGGATGAGGAACAGGGGACAGAAGAGAGGAGGTCCAGGGTTGAGAAGGATGGCAAAGGCATCTATGAGGAACATGCTCAACCAAGAGCAAACAAAACAATGCTATATGAGGGTGTAAAGACGATTACAAATAGATTAGAAATAGCTATAACATGGAACAGAGATGAACTTGTTAACATTTTTGTAGAGTTATTATTTGTTTGATATAAATTGTAGCGAAGTTTCATTAAGATGTATCTTTTTTTATTACTTAATGATTTAATTACCTTTAAATAAATTAATCAACAACGTTATATATTTCCTGAAGAGCTATATAATTTTTTAGATGTCAGTTTCATTGGGTTAATCCACAAATTTGTTTCAGTATAAACGTACATAATATGTGGTAGAATGCAGAATGACCAAAATAGGCAGTCTGTCATCAAGTTCTTAGCTCCTGACAAATGACAGGTAACAAGACAAACCCAATATGAATGGGCCCAGAAGAGTATGTCCAATACCTGAAAGCAAAGGGTCTTGGAATGTATGCCTCAAACAGTGGGTGCAAGAAACAACTGTAGCTGACAAGTAGTGAGAAGGTCAAGCATGTTGATGTAAGCTCAGAAGTCATGCCCTCAATCAGAGAGAAAGTATAAGTGAATAGATAGTTCATGTTTGAAAGTGGAAAGGGAATGCTGGAATTAATATGGGTACAGTCCAGTCACCATGACAATTCCTAGAGGAGAGGAACACAAATGAGAATAATGGAACCCAAGAACAAAACCCATGGATCTGCAAGGTCCACTGGAGGAGGCACCTGTGTGCATACTCCAAAGGAATGAGGAGTTCCAAGGATCCCAGAGACTCCAAAAGTGAAAGAACATTTCACACAAGAAGAGAATGAGAGGAGCAAAACCTGGTAACTAGATAAACCATAGCTCACAGGTGAAGAGGAGAGGACAGAACTTGGCTGAGACAAGAGATGAAGAAAACACCCAAATGTACCAAATACTGAGTGGGCATGAAACAGGACTTAGATCTCATGACAAGGCCTCCCAACTGAAAATCTCCATTAAAAGAAGGCAAGTGTGAGAAGAGGAAACCAATAGAAAAAGGGCCAACAGAAGTCTATAATAATAATAAAAAAAAAAGAAACACCAGCTCAGGGCAGTGAATATGGTGAGTGAAGGCCTTCATGATCCATTGAATATATATCAAAGGGAAAAGCAAGGAATGGGAAAATGCAAAACTGATGGATGGAATGTAGAAAAGATGGAAGAGGGGTCAGGAATGGTGTGTAGGAAGGTGTCTGACACATCAATCATGGATAAGTGCAGACCAAGTTAAATCAATCACAGATAGGGTCAAAGGGAGGAGAAAAGGAAATGAGAAGTGAGGAGACAGACCAAGGTGGAGAAATAAAAAATAACTGTTGGCAGAAAATGAGACCAACAGCAGGAGAAGAGATGGATGCCCATAGGGTCGTACGTGTCAAATAGTCACTGACAAGAAGAATGATGATCTAGATTTCTGGTAGAGGGAAGACAAAAAAATGAGGATGGCCTGGAAACTGAAATGGGAAGGTTATGGGCAGACTGTTCCAGACAAGGAACACGAGTAAGGGGCAAGATTGAGAAAGAAAAACTTGTGAAGATAATGAAAATTGAAGCCATGTAATATTAGTCCAGGTCACTAGGGAGAAATGAGCACTGCTGAAGACATCCAGGCACAGAAAGGGAGAGCCCAATGAATATGATGTACAAAAGGAGGAGGAGGAAGTACAGCAGAGAGGGACATAAACCAATCCAATGAGTCCCAGCATCAGGGGAATAAAGTAAGGAGGGATAGAGCAGGCTAAGATGACAAGGAGAAGAAAACAAACATCTACAGCACAATAAAGTGCCTCAGACAAAAGGTGGAGCTAGGACAGGGAATATAGAAGGGTAGTGAGAAAAAGACTAAAATGCAAAATTGAGGATCCAGAGAGAAAAATAAAAAGGGGTCCAATCCCCAAGCTGGTCAAATAGATACCAAGGACAGAGAATCAAGAAAGGGAAATGAAGAGTCTACAAGTCAGGATAAAAAGAGCCACAAAAACAAGAAGGATGAGACATGTGGGAGTGAGTAGAGAAAGAAAGAAGTATAAATCTTAATGACAAGCAAGAAGGTATGACAAGGTAAACCCCCATGAACTGTGGATCATCAAAAAAAAGAGAAATAAGAAAGGGCACAGGCAAACGATAAGGAAGGGATCATACCTATGAATGAAATCCAGAAAGAGATTGGAAAGTTATGGTTGTTTCCCGAATGGTAAGATACTACTTAAAGCAAATCATGTTAACATTTTAGTCCAATAGATCATTCCTGACTGAAGGGAAAGAATTTCAACTGATGGGACAGAAGTAGGAGGCCCAGTAAGCAAGTGGGAATCCACAACATGTTAAACAATGATTGCAATGTCCCTGACAGTTAATGAGTCTCCAAAAGCCATATTAGAAATAAGGACTGTGTGTGTGTGAATAACATCACTCACACAGGACTAAATACAAGTCACCATCATTTGAGAATTCACAATAAAAATTAAAGCTTTTGAAACAAAAGCTATAGAAAATGAAAATCAAAGTTTCATTAACAATGCAAATCTCAACAAAATGAACTTGGATAAAAAAATTAAACATGCTTGTTCAATATAATGCCAAGAAGAATGAAGTTATCTTGAATGCAAGTGCATAGGGTAAGTTACTGCACATGGAGGTTGTGTCATCCTCCTATTAGTGGAGGACTTTTGTCACATTATTACATCATCATGCACACATGCAGTTCCCGTTAAAATGTAAAATTAGGTAGGAGTTGCCTCAAGGCAAGTGGCATACAAATCTTTAAGGTAGATGCATAAAAATAAACAGCTAATCTGTGT
This sequence comes from Limulus polyphemus, assembly GCF_000517525.1. NCBI lineage: Eukaryota > Metazoa > Arthropoda > Merostomata > Xiphosura > Limulidae > Limulus > Limulus polyphemus. Next base: position 158,786 of record NW_013667835.1, on the reverse strand, counting down.
GCGAGAGTAGATTATTGTCTCAGAAGTTAAAAATTATTATGCAGTATTGTCAAAGATATTTCAAAAAGACTTTTTTCTTGACTCTATTGTTCTTTACATGTATGTGAACACTATTTCATTATTTCTTTTCAGGCACATTGTGCTACTATACTAACAGTATAAGCTATTTCAGCTGACTAGTTTTGGTAATACAACACTAGTCCTGATGGTGGTAACTGTTTTATTGAAACTAACTGGCTGATAAATCTAATAAAAATTATATATATTTCATTGTTCCATAAAATTTCATTTTTGTTTTTTACTCTTAACACTATTTCATACTGTAGCAATACTGTTTGATAACCAGGCATTTCCTTTTGCCTTATGTCAGGTGGTTTCTATTACATTACACAAAAATTGTTACTAATTAACCAACCATTTCATTCATATATCAAGTAGTACATTCCTATAACCTCTTACACCATGCCATCAACTTCAGCATGATACAAAAAAAGCTTTTTAATACCTTTCAAATACAGAGTTTAGAAAGTATTAATTCTCTCAACATGGTCTTGGTCAAATAGACCGATCACATGACCTCTTTGTATTCATTCAAAGTCCTTATAGATTTGATATTACTAACTTCTAATATATTGTGTATATCTTAATGAAATTTGGCAGTCTTTCAGTAAACATTATAAGTCTTTCACACACAAAAATTCATATGTTTTAGTGAAGTACTTTTAATAAACTAAAAATCGATATGTCCTTCAATATATCGAGTATTTGTTTTGAATAATTTGTGTGCAAACGGATTTTCATGTTAATATTAAAAATATTCTTCTTCAAATCAAAAATCTCAAATTTCATTTGTGTAATCTCTAAAACCTCCTAAATACATTTCAGATGTTTGTTTTCAGTAAAACTTTATATTTTATTTGTAACTGTACTAACTAACTCTATACAAGGTTGGTCAATCTCACTGATCTTGTAACTACAAAATAAATAAATAAAATAAAAGATCGAAGTCAATCAGAATTTCCCTCTTTTGTTTCTAGAATGTCTCAAATGTAATATGAAACTACATTTGTTTATTCTAAGTAGCTTTAAACTTGTAACAGTATACATTTATTTATAATTAAATTTTGTTGTTTTATTGCCCTTTGAACCATGAACTATTACTCATGCCATTATAAGTTGTAAATTAGTTGGGGAACTTGCAGCTCACATTACACTATCGAATTACATTACCCACAAGCTACTCCAAGCTGTTCACATGCGTGTCTCATGAAATATTTTTATTATATTATTATTGTTTATTTTAACTAATCTAACCTTAACTAACCTAAAGAGATCCCTATTTTTACATTTTAATTATTTTTATAATAATAAATAAAGAATAAACATGAAAAACAAAAAATAAAGTACTTACCCAATTATCTTTTTTCTTGCTGTCGATGACACTTAACCCTACTTTTTTATGCTAATGGTAGAAGGCACTAAATAATTTTTATTTAATAAATAGTGCACCAAAGAACATAGACTAATAACATGCAAAAAGTAGACAATTTCCCCTAATTCTAAAGATTTTTCTGGCTTTCTAACTATGTGACATGAGCCATTACAAATTCATCCAGGCTAGTCATTAGCTTTCCCCAGGGAACACAGCTTGTACTTTGAATGAAATTGATGATGTTATGCAATACCTAATTTGATAGATGAAAACCCTTGGCTTTCTATTGGTTATAGGTAATATATACAATTAAATGTAACAGAGAACTATCAACAAATCCCAAAAGTGAGGATGTGATAGGAGGGTGTGGCAGGAGGGGGTCTGATTTTCTAATTGCTAGCTCTGTAACCAAAAAAAATTGAAGGCTATAAAAATTATGGTTTGTTTGAGCAATGACAATTTTATAGTGAGTAATTTATGTTGAATTTTATAGTTTTTGATAAAATAGAAAAGAGAAGATAACTAGAGAAAATGTGTCACACTAGGGGAAATTCAGGATTTTTTCAAGAATTAAGAACTTAAACTTATGTGCTATTAAAATATGGATTATTAGCTAAGATTTTATGCTATACTAATTGGTATAACATAAACAAAAAGCAGTTCAATAAAATTTGGAATGTAAGACACAAAAACAAGTGTCATGCCCAGTAAAGGATACCCACAATGATAGGGTTTAACAAGAAAAATCACAAAATCCATCTACCTAATCTGTGCTATCTTACATAACTGAACAAGGTAAGCCATGCAAATTTATCCTTACTCTGTGTTGCAGTATGCACCATAAAGCAAAACAAATTACAAGAAAAACTTTTCTATTCTGTGCTGTTTTATATAGATACAGAATAAAACATGTAATAAAATCACTACTCCATGATGCAGTATCTACCTAGAAAAAGTAATGCCATAAAAATAAATCTCTACTGAATGCTTGAGTAAGACCCAGAAAAAATGCAAATTAAGTGTCTGTATTTAGAATATAACTAAAATAATAAATTATTAAATTTTAATAAGCAACAGGGTTAGAAACATTTAAAATCTAGTGAATACTAAAAATATAAATTAACAATGACTTTAAACACATGTAATGTTAGAATTACACTTCACATTACAAACTTGCGTAGCTATGTTGACAAAAAACTGGAAACCAATATAGGAAGAAATGAGATACAACTGAGGGTGGATAGTAGTTTCTTTAGCTGAACATTCACATAATCTGATTTACTGTAGTTAGTTTTATAGTATATTGGACATGATGATATAATAAACAATACAAGTTTGAAAGCTACTATACATAATGTAAATACAAAGGATCTCAGTAAAAGGATGTGAACCAACAGCTTTGTGATACAAAGGCATCTATCTAGCTAGAGCTGTAACACCAGAGCACATGTTTAACAAATTTCATAATGGGTAACCAAGCGACATTGGAAGTTTGAAATGAGAACCAAAGTTAGTAATGTGATTGGTCCATAAACATGACTGATGACATCATCTGGATTTAAGAAACTTCTGAACAAAATATTTAACCATGTTAGATGATGATCCTTACAAATTCATTAAGTACAAAATCCAGTATATAAAACCTACAAATGAGCTAATTAAAAAGACAGTCAACAGTCACTTAGTGAATTATTCACCAGTCATTAACCAGCAACAGTCAACAGTTAGTGAACAGCAGTACCTCACAACTAGCAGCTCATAGCAGAATGGAACAAGACTCAATTTTTCTGTAAGTCTTTGTACTTAATCACTGAAATAAACTACAACTATCGTATTTCATAGGAGTGCATATTTCCTTTGGTATTTTAATAAATATTATTTTAATTGATTGTCGTAATCAGCAGTCCATTATTACACAACTCATAAAAGCTTTTACCTATTCCATGCTGTATTACACACCTGAAACAAGAAAATTCACGTAAACCCCTTCCCTAACATATACTGTGATATTTTCTGGAAAAAAAAACAAGTACTGAAAATGATTCCTTATTCTGTGTTATGATATGATTTGGGGAAAAAAGCTAATCTTAAACTCGTTACTATTATATGTTGTATTAAACATCTGAAACAAATCATGTTATGAAAATCATTACCCTACTCTATGCTGTAATATGTTAATGAAAAGGCAAGTCTTAAAATTTTTTTTCTACACAGTGCTCTATTACATGTCTTGTACAAGACAAGACATGAAAAACTTACTTCCTACACCATGCATATAACTTAAAAAAAAAAAATTAAAGTTGAAAGAAATTTGAAAAATTTGTTGCTTTTACACTTCCATTTTAGGCATAATATGGAAGGTAGTAAAATATTTTTTCATTGAGAAGGTTACTTTGGAACATTTGGTAAAAATGATACCAAGTGCAGTTCACATTAAAATAAAAAACTAATTTATTTCTTCTATAATGTGTGCTACAGACTACTTTCATTTTAACAATAGTTGTAGGCCTGAGTTCACAAACATTGTTTGAACAGAAATTCATCTCTAATTGTTCCTTTGTCTAACTTACGTAGCTTTGGTTGATAAACATGTTACTCATCAAGTAACTAAATAGCAGAATAGAACTGAAACACTGATTGAATACTTCAGTGAACTCTCATTCATTAATCTACTCATCACTAAGTGATTACTGGTATTTATAAACAATGTATTATTTCTCTAAACATTGCCTGAGACTACTAAATTCTTGATGCCATCAAAATTACAAGCTTCCTCCAGCAAACATCTAAATTAAAACGTCAAAAATATAGCTTTAGACAATAACACATATAGTGGCCTTTATTTGCTATTGGCATTAAAGTTAACTTATTCATTCAGCATTTACGCAGATGAAACATTTGTAAATCATGTAAATGCTTATTTCTGTTACATCAAGTAGATTAAAAATACAATATTTAGACATTTTTTGTATAAAAAACAAGTAATTTCACAAAATCCACAACAACTATATATCCTTTTAACTGGCAAAAATAAGAGGGTGGTGTACACAGCTGCATTCTCTACAGGAGAAACAACATAGCAGCTGTCATTTGTTTTAGCTAAATTGCCAAATGAAATACAGAAAAACAAACTGTGCAGTTTAATATATGTAATTAATTTACCTTCTAATAAAACAAACATGGAGAATGTTGAAGAAATAATACCGATCAAAAAAGTACACTCCCTTATTTTTGGTTAAACAATTAACTGAATATGCTACAGTGTATAATACAAGAATAACCTTTTAAATATGCGCTATAGCTAAATAAACAGTAAAATATTACAAAAAATATCTAACTTTAATTATAGAAAACACCTCTTCCATCTATATTAGCTCTAGGATAATACACTAATGAACCAAGCTAAAGATAAACTAGGATATCAGAATTAAAAAAAAAATTAAGCAAAAAACCTGCAAAACATAAAACAATATAGAAGATAAAAGGTTTAAGAATGATTAAATAACAGTCATTTAAAGAACTATACATTTTTTTTATTCTACAACCTATTCTTCAGATACACAACTTTTATGATGTGTAAAAATTCTTTGTAAAGACAACCTTTTTTCTGAATATTAAAAGAAAGTGGCCAAAGTAACTAAGCTTTCTTTATTAGTCATAACAAAAACCTTGCTTCATACATACAAAATCATTTTATGTAAATTTTCATTAAACTAATGAAAACTTAATCCATTCTATTATGTATAGATTTAAATATATAACAAAAACTCATCTTCAATATATGGTGCATGGCATTTATAACAAATCTGGATTTAAAGAAATAATAAATACCATTTCTATAGCGTAGTCATAAAGAAGACGATCGGCAGTAATGTTATAGGAGGTGGTCTGAAGGATGCCAGAGCTATTCAGAGCTTTACACATGTTTAGGCAATAATGGAAATGTTTTTTCACTGAATGAAGAACTGAAAGAAGAAATATTTTAGAGGGTGTAATGTTTAAACAGAAATGGAAATATTTCTTTGCAAAATGTAAAATAGGAGCATCATGGTTAGAAAACTTTCAAAGGATAAGAAAAAAAAAAGTGATGATTCAACAAAAATAAGAATGAATAAAACAAAGTGAGGTTTAACACAAGAAAAAGCAAGAAAAACAAAATTGAATAAAAAAATTAACAACCATTAATAATATAAAAATAATGATTAAAAAGGGGAAAGAAACATTTTGGAAAGATTCCTTATTGCATAAAATAAACAAAAAATGATATTTTTAAAAGTTGCTATCTTAAAATCATTTAATCAACATTATAAATGATCAGTTCTCATTATTCCTAAAATTTTACAAGCTTTTGCTGATAATCATTATTTGGAGACATATATATGGGCAGCAGTTTTATTACCTGCATATTTTCACCTGTGATACCCTATATCTACATACAATAGTCAAAGTTTATTTCCTAACTCATCTTTTTTACTGCCATTACATAATTATATGTCCATAAGATAAATTAAACAGTGAACATGACTTATAATGAACAACAAACATAAAATAAAAGAATTTGACAACAGATGAATAAATCAGAGAAATTAAATCAAAGAAACATAAAAGTAATAAACACCAGTTACTTGCAAGTCTGGTAAAAACTGTATTTATTAATGCTCCAGAATACAACGACAAATTATGGTTTGCATACTAACAGGAAAATAAAGCACAAAGAAATGATATATATTTTTTAGTCAAAACATCTTTTTGGACACTTTAGATTCCACCATTGTGTTTATAGGATACTACCTGTTATTTATCATTATGTGATGTATCTAAATTATATAACAAAACTGAAACAGTAACATACTAAAATCACTACAGCTGCAAATCAAATTTGCGACATGAGCTTATCCTCCTTTTCTAGAAAGAACTATCAATAACAATGAAAACATGGTACATTTGCAAAAATAAGAAATGGTAAAGAAAGGGACACATTGTGTGAATGTCTGTTCATCCTTTATAGTTCACCTCCATTGTATAGGACACATGATTACACCTGGAACCCTTTGTTTGAGCAAAACTTGGTAACATTTTTTCAAAGAAAACATAAGAGCTATAGGCTTTTCTTTTTTCTCAAGAAAGCTTAGAAATGCATGTGATCTCCATAAACATGGAAATATATTAGTGAAATCAGTTATTAAAACAATCCACTAAGGTGAATAAGAAATTTTGTGAAGAACACGAGTTATATGGCACATTTTACAATATATAAGAGGCCCTGAGGCTCTTTATTTCTCGAAACTTTTAAGAAAATATTTGTGTGCAATATTTTTCAGTAAATTACACCATTGGATATAAAACAGTGAGGAGACATATTGTAGCTCTAGTAGTAGTATTGAGGATATGGGATATTTTCCAAAAATGTTAAAAATATAAAAGTGATATGGCAATACTGGAGATTTAAACATTAGACACTTTTTGGATATATGGAATATTTACTTTAAAATAGAAATACACATTCTCAGGTACCCATGATCAAATACTGCATCAATAATATATGCTTGTTGTATTCTCAGATTTTTCTTAAAGTAATCAGGCAGGAGACACAGAATAACTGGAGGTTTATAAAAAAATTTAAGAAGCAAAACCTGGATTATCTTAACACTCTCACTATGGGCATCTTTTTCTGTGTATGTCATGAGGCTTTAGTGAGTTACATTCAAAATCTAATTAAACTACCATATTTTTCGGTGTATAAGACATACTTTTTACCCCAAAATTTGATGTCAAAATCTGCTTGCGTCCTATACACCGAAGGTATGAATAATATATATG
>NW_013667835.1:146958-150723 GCF_000517525.1 Limulus polyphemus | reverse complement strand
CCAAAACTTTGTCTTCAAAATAAGGGTGCATCTTATATTCCAAAAAATACAGTAATTTTTATCAACGTATATGAATAAGTTTGTCATAAAAACATAAATAATAATCCAAATTTTAATAGTATATAAGTTTTAAGTTCATAATTTTATATGGCAATATTAAAACAAAATACTGAATTTCCCCTAGTATGAGAAGTGTGACATTTTCTCTCCAGGCATCCCCTCTTATCTTAATTTATTTACAACCCCTCCATGAAGAATAACATTTAATGTAAATTACTCATTATAACTTTTTACCACTAAGGCAAAACATAATTTTTATAGCCTTCAATCTTATTTAGTTACAGACCCATAAAATAGAAAATTAGACCCCTCTTGTCACATTCTCTCTTTCAAAAACCACCAATATTTCTCTCTGATGTTTAATACTACATCATTTATAACCAATAGAAAGCCAAGATTTTAATCTATCAAATAACATTATATTATGCTGTTTTCTGTAAAGAAAATTGTCTGTTTCACTTCCAGTTCAAACTTTATTCCCACAGGAAACACATCAACGAGCTTAGCTGAATTTGTAATGGCACTTAACGCATAGTTAGAAAGCCAGAAAAATTGACAGTTATAGGAAATTGTCTGCTTTTTGCATGTGATTATTCTGTACTATTTGGCGTATTATTTAATTAAATAAAAAATTATTTAGTGCAGTAACCAATAGTATAAAGAAAATAGGATTATGTGTCATCGGCAGTTGACAGCAAAAAGAAAAAAAAAAAAAAGACCCAGGTAAGTACTTTTTTTCTTGTTTTTCATGAGTATTCTTTACTTATTATAATAACAGTAACTAATGTAAAAATTAGAAACTGTTATGTTATATAAGGTAAAATAAAGGTACACTGGAAAACAACTCGTGCATTATGTAATTCAATAGGATAACGTAAGCTGCACATTCACCAAGTGATTTACAACTTTTATGGCAGGAATATCAGTTATTCACAGTTAAAAGAGCAATAAAACAATAAAATTTAAGTATAAATACATGGATACTGATACAAGTTTAAAGCTACTTAGGATAAACAAATGTAATTTAATGTTACAATTTGAAGTCATTTTAGAAAGAAAAAAAGGGTAATTTAGATTTTTTTTAGAATTTTGTTTTTGATGGTTTTGAGTTACAGAGCTAGGGTAGAGAAATTTGAGATTTTTCAGATGAAGAAAAATATTTTTAAGCTTAACATAAAAATCACTCTGCACTAGAGCAGTCAACACTTTGACTCCATATATTCATGTAAAATTTTTTAGTGAAAATAGTCAATCAAAAATTCTGTTTTTTTCGTCTACAAATGACTCTTAATAATTAGTGAAAGCTTGCAAAATTTCGTGGAGATGCACAAAACATATTAGAAGTTATAGTGTAAAAACCATATAGGTCAATTTGGGGTCACAAACTTGGTCAATTTGACCAAGCCTGCAGCAAAAGAGTTAACTTTGACTCAATCTGAAGCAAAGAAGAAGACTGGATACAAATTTAAGCTCAGTGAAACAATCTTTATCTCCAAAGTTAAAAAAATATCAAAGGTAAAAACAAGTGTATCGCTTTAGCATCTTTAATGATAACTCAGATTTTATCAAATCTAACTGCGGTAAAATCTAATCATATCTCTCTCTAAAATTATATCATCATGTTCCTGACTGAGAAAACATAGCATTATATATATAGTAAAACAACAATGAGATTATTCTCAGGGCACGGACACTACACACAAGGACAAATGTTCATTTATACAGAAATTTTGAAAAATTACTGCATTAACTAAGGGGTTAGAAAACATATGGTAAGCTGTATACCACACCTTTTCCTCTTAGAGTGAGTCATATATAATATATATACTCCTTATGATATGATCCATCTATAATGAAAAAGTTTTCCCATATTTACTAATCTTCTTGGAAGAGTGTTGTCAGAAAATCACCAAATGTAATAAAAGTAAATACATAGAGGTACTTTAATTGGGAAATAGAGAGCTTCTAAATATGACACACTTGGGGCATTTTCTAATTTAACTGCAACACATTCTAGATAAACAATCTGTGCTCTGAGTTGAATATCAAAACAAACTAATTATTATATTAATTCTTGTAACAAAAAACTAATGCTGAACATTAAGCTCTATTGTTCCTTTATGGAACACTTAGAAAAAAAAACTTAATTATACTTAAATAGATCAAAAAAGCTTGTTCAAAATTCTGTGCTTTATGTTGAATTTCAAAATGAAACATATAACACATGAACCTCAAAGAAAGATAACAATATAGTATTTTAAGCTGGATTCAACATGAATTGATACATGGCTAAAAACTACAGATGATCATGCATTTTAACAATAGCCCAACAGTGCACTACCCATTGCAAAGGCTCTGTCACAAGATTGTCATGTCTGAAGCACATCACTCCTTCCTGCTTGCTTTCCACAATCCAGATCCCAACATACATGAAAGCAATTTATGTGCACAACTTTTGTCACTTTTCAAGATGGAGGCCCTTCTTGCTTATTTTGTGTGCTATTAACTGAAACACGTACTATGGCACATACAAAAAAAAAGTTTGTGGCAAATGCTGATAGCTACTAATTCAAAAAAATCTGGAGGTGAGGGCTACCAGTTGCCTTCCCTCTAGTCAACAGTTCAAAACTAATGACAGTGACAGATGGCCTCAGTAGCTTTGCCAAAACAAATAAAAGGCTAGCAAGTTTGATGGTAGCCCATTATGTTGCTTTGTGTTTAACATCAAAGAAATATAGTAGCTATATTTCAATTACTTGTACAGTTGGAATAATCAAAAATAGTAATATCTAGAAACCCTAGTTTCAATTAGCTGATGATTTTGATAATCAATTTAATCATAATTTTAATTCATTGATTGTTGGAATAACTGAAAACAGTAATAATCAGAAACACTAATTTTGAATACTTGAAATGATAATTGATTGATAATTTTAATGATAGTTGATTTATTTGTAATTTTGAATAATTAAACAGAAACACCAATTTTGAGTCATCCATGTAATCAGAATTTAGATTATATGATTTATTTACATGTCACTAATCTATGTAATCACTGCTCATAGGTAATAAAATAAATTGCCCAACCCTATCTATGAATGATTTATCATTCACAGAGGTTTCAGCATAGAGTATTTTGTGAACTCAGCTTCAGGTTTTATATGCACAATTAAAAAAAATAATGTCTCCAAAGAAGCTCTGTAAGTCATTTAACTGTTTCATTTTATCTCTAATTTTCTGCAAACTAGGTACAAAAACTGTATATTGAGGAGAATAACATTCAATTGCAAAGCATTACTTTCTATCACTGATATCTTGAAAAAAAAAGCATTACAAGTAAATATTTCATGAATAATAATTGTTTCTGTACTGGTTAATTTATAAATAGAAAAAACTTTCCTTATCCCTAATTTTGACTAAAACAGTAATTTTAAGTAACCAGTGTGCTTTTCTATAAATGTCTTTCATGATAGGATAACAACATAATTTTAAGTCCCAGATTTAGTCTTTGACAGTTATTTTTTAATAAAATATTTAATTGCAAGTGAATTATCATTAATTCTTTCCATATAGGGTTGGTCAATGTGACTGACCTTGTAACCACAAAGTAACCATGAAAGTTTCCATATTATAACTTTTAATTGTTTGTTTTGGAATTTCGCGCAAAGCTACACGAGGGCTATCTGCGCTAGCCGTCCCTAATTT
>NW_013667835.1:142239-146814 GCF_000517525.1 Limulus polyphemus | reverse complement strand
TACTCTTTTACCAACGAATAGTGGGATTGACCGTCACATTATAACGCCCCCACGGCTGAAAGGGCGAGCATGTTTGGTGGGATGCGGATTCGAACCCGCGACCCTCAGATTGTGAGTCGAGCGCCTTATCCACCTGGCCATGCCGGGCGTATAACTTTTAATATGTTGAGTGTATCTTCACAAAATTTAGCAAGCTTCCAGGTAACATTACAAGTCTTTGGTACACAAAAAATCAGGTTTTTAATTAAGTTTTTTTACTACAGATTTGTTTGTAAATTTATGGAGTCAGAGTGTTGGCTGCTCTGAGTGCAAAGTGATTTTCATGTTAAGATGAAAAATAATTTTCTTCATCTGAAACCTTAAATTTCATTTACATAATCTCTAAAACCTTCTAAATGAATATCAAATGTTTTCTTCAGTAAAACTACATATTTTATCTATTATTTTCTTTACTCTAACTTTATACAGACTCAGTTGATTTCACTGATCTTGCAAACACCACAAAAAATACAAGATAAATCAAAATTACCCTATTTTCTTACTGAATGACTGGAGATTGTTACAGAAAACAAAAAATTATTTATTCTAAATAGCTAATGGCTTTTAACAGTCTTTGTCTGTTTCTACTTAATTTTATTGTTTTATTGCCCTTTGAACTGTGTCTAACTAATAATCTTGTATAGAAGCTATAAATCACACAATAAACATGTAGCTCATGTTACTGTATTGAATGACATAACACATGCTCAGCTTGCAAACATAGTATTTTTAATAACTTAACCTTATCTAACCTAATACTTTCTAATGTTCACAATTTAGTTACAGCTATAGCAATAAATAAAGAATATACATGGAAAACAAGAAATATATTACTTATTTTAGACTTCTTGGTTTTATTTGATGTTGGTTACCAATGAAATTTAAGCCTTTTTTTTGGTCATAGTACACTAAATTTTATTTACTTAATTAATGTACCTAAGAAAACAAAATAATAACAATCACAAAACAATGTCCCATAACTATTATACTTTAACTGGCTTTCTGACTAAGACAAGAGGGGCTTAAGTTAATTCCCTTAGCTGCTTGATCTGAACACTATGAGATAAACTTTAAAACTGATGATGAAATTGACAATACTCTGTACCAAAAATAATGTAGCATTATACATCATTCAGTATATTAAAAAGTTACCCTTCTATTGGTTATAAATTGTATAGTATATAACATCAGAGAGTGTCATTGGCAATTTGTGAAAGACAGGAGGTAACAGGTGTGTGTGACAAGTGTGTCTGATTTTCTAGTTTATGACTCATTAAACAAATAAGATTGAACTCTATAAAAATTGGACTTTGCCTTAGTAATATCTATATTATAATGAGCAGCTTACGTTACATTCCACACTTTAGAGAGAGAGGTGGGAAATGAATTAGAGAAGGGGAAGAATTAAAGAACAAATGTCACTAGGGGAGATTGAGTACTTTCTTAAATATTTTCTTATAAAATTAAGAACTTGTATACCTTGATAATAAAGTAGTTTAATTAGATTTTCAATGTAACTGTGAAAAAGTTCATGACATGTGCACTTAAGCCTACCCACAGAATGAGGGTTAAAATTTTATGATAAATAATATGATTTATAATAAAACAATGTGTAAAAGTGTTTTTTAACTTCATATTTTATCTCTGAAGGCTTATAAGTTAAATAATTCTATATGCTGTATTCAAACATTATTCAATTTTTGGATGGTATCAAGAAATATTCATGTACTGTGTTTGGTAACCTCTTCATTATACATTACTATGTGTCTTAAATCCCAAAAGTATAAGTCACTGTAAACAACTACCAACACTATGAACGACAACTTACAATGGGAAAAACACCTAACACATGAACCACTATTTTTTTCAAATGGTTATTAAATGATTACTGTCTACTAACTACATCTTGGTTGCTCTTCACTAGAACTTAAAACTATTTCTCATTACCTGCATGAACCTGTGGTGATGGTTTTAAACGTTTTTCCTGAATTTCTTGACAAGACAGCTGCAGGGATGATGACAGCAGCTGAAGTGCTCGCATGTACAATACCAATTGTTCTGCTTTTCTGTAACTTTCACTTACAGAGGGAGGACCATTATCAAATTTCTAAAAAAGAAACATTCTGCTAATTACAGCATAGTTTAATTGAACTATAGGATATGTGGTACCTTTTCATGTTAGAAATACAGTATATATGTAAATAGCTCACAAACTATTGATTACATTAATTGTTAATAGGCAATTAAATCAGTACTATAAAACAATAATGAATTCATTATGACAATAAGTTGACAACCTGAAATGATAAAGGTAATGTGATAAATTGCATTACTGTTATCAGTCGAGTTTGTCAACTTATTGTCATAATGGATAATGTCTGTGGTAATAGCACCCAAATGTGTTAGGAATATCCCATCTATCAGACAAAATCCAATGCCATTGTCAATCTGTATGTCAATATGTAACTGTAATAATAGTGTTTTTAAAGATATCTTTCATAATCATATAGTTACAGGAAATTTAGAAGTTGTTAAAGATAAAGAATTAAAATCAATATTAAAGAAAAGTACTAAATATAGAATTTTAAGATGCACAAAAAAATGTGAAATCTTAAAAAATTAATGATTATATTCTTAAAATAAGTAAACAATCCTATTATCTGCCATGTTTCTTTTTTAAATGGAAATTATATTTTTAATTCCATAAAGAATTGATTAAGAACCTTAAACTTATCTCAATATAAATTTGATATTTCTTTCAATGTCTTTAAAAATAAAATAAAATAAAAATCAATTCATTATTATTCCAATTTTAGTTTTGTATGTAAAAAATTTTATACTTTTACTAAAAGTATTTTAAAGAAAAATAATGTTATTACTAATTTAAAGAAGGCTATTAAAAAATGGAATATCCTTAGAGATTATTCTTGTACAAATTTACCATATTTATATGCAATTCTAAAATTACATAAAAATCCTGTGAAATTCAGATTTATTACTAGTTCTTTAAACATAGCCATTAAATGTTTCCATAGTTCTTAATATTCTAGATGTCTTGTTTAAAAAATAACATTCCAGTTTCAAAATATTTAAATAATTTAAGTTCTTCAAAAACTGCCAGTTCAATGTTTACATATGACTTTACTACACTGTATAGTAAAATAGACCTAAAAGATTTGATCAGGGTTTTCAATGATTTGTTTGATAACTTTATAAATAATAAAATAACGAGACCCAAATATAAAATTACTAGAATTCAATGTAACAATATACTCCATTTCTGTATTTATAAAAGTTATATTGTTTTTAACGAACAAGTATATAAGCAAACGGTGGGTATTCCAATGGGAATGAACTTCTCTTCAAATATGGCCAACCTGTATCTGTTCTTTTATGAAAACTCATTTATGAAGCAGACTTTAAATCCTAACTTATACATTTACAATTTCCATTAATATCTATAAATAGTATGAATTTTACACCAAAACTTAATATATCCAACATAACTTACAACAGAAAGAAGTAATAATAATAATGAGGTCCATGCTAATTACTTAGATTTGGACATTACTTTTATAGAAGGTACAGTGCAGTTGACTATTTTTGATAAAAGACGAGAATTTCATTTTCCCATTCTTCGTCTACGTACACCTGAGAGTGTTATTCCTTGTATCATATTAAAAGGTATTATTATATCTTAACTAAAATGGTTCTTAATAGTCTGTAATAAATATAATTTTTTTATGGATAATGCTCTATTATTACAAAATAATATGAAAGATAACGGCTATAAAGACAGGCAATTAAAGAAATACCTTACTTTATTTTTTGATAAATACAAAAATATTTTGGAAACTAAACTATCGATTGAGGAAAATATCTTATGAAAATAAATAAAATAAAGAGAGAGTTAGTTACTTTAGCTTATAAGTAGCTAATAACAATTTTACAAGTGATTTTATTCAGATTAACCGGGACAGAAAGGCTACTTCATGTAGCTGGGCTTGTCTCAGCATTCCCTTGTTATACTTGAATAAATCTTCAGGAGAAAGTTGTAAGTAAGAACTTTTAAGGTAGGGTGTATAATTCTATTAAACAGTTTATAGTTTGATTTGATATTCTTTTGTAAGGGTGGAGGTTGGAAGTTTAATTAGTAGAAATATTAGGGTGGTTTCAATTCATTTCTACTTTAAGAAATTTAAAGGTAACTGCCTTCCCACAACTGGCTATAAACAGTGAAAGGCAGTAGAAGCTGAGATATCATGGGTGTAAGCACTCAGCTCCGTACCCTTATTTGATTTCTTATGATTTTGCATGACGGCTCACTAGATTGACATCGGCATTTGGATTTTGTCTGATAGATGGGATATCCCCAATGCACTTGGGTGCTATTACCACAGACATTATCCATTATAACAATATGTTGACAACCTGGTAGTATGATATTTAATTCATAATTGTTTCATAGTGCTGATTTAATTGCCTATTAACAATTAATATAATCAATAGTTTGTGAGTGATTTATATATATATATA
>NW_013667835.1:113628-141452 GCF_000517525.1 Limulus polyphemus | reverse complement strand
CTACTGTCACACCATATACATGATGAATAAACAAATATCTTCAAAGACATGCCTCTAGTATTGTATCTTCCTAAAATACCAGTACTACTACTGTCACACCATATACATGATGAATAAACAAATATCTTCAAAGACATACCTCTAGTATTGTATCTTCCTAAAATACCAGTACTACTACTGTCACACCATATACATGATGAATAAACAAATATCTTCAAAGCCATACTTCTAGTATTGTATCTTCCTAAAATACCAGTACTACTACTACTATCACACCATATACATGATGAATAAACAAATATCTTCAAAGGCATACCTCTAGTATTGTATCTTTCTAAAACACCAGCACTACTACTGTCACACCATATACATGATGAATAAACAAATATCTTCAAAGGCATACCTCTAGTATTGTATCTTCCTAAAACACCAGTACTACTACTACTATCACACCATATACATGATGAATAAACAAATATCTTCAAAGGCATACCTCTAGTATTGTATCTTCCTGCCACTCTGGGCCTAGTAGCATCACTGGTTTTTCTGTATTTGCAGTGTCCATAGGATAATCTTCATGACCTTCACAGGAGCTAGTTGAGTAGTGACACATTTTTTCAGAGTGACTAGAATGTGCTTGTTTCTTACCTCCTGAAAGAGTAGTTTGGTAATCTAATTCTCATTGAGAAAGTAAAAAACAAAATGCATCAGAGCAACTTTTTATAACAGTCCATCAGTGGTGCACCTATACTTGTATCCATAAAATAAAAAAAGTCGAATATTTTTTAACAATTCTTAACTCTTTTGACATGGGCTCGGTCATTTTGACTATCCTTATAGCCACCAGGTAACCATGAAAGTACCCATACAATAACTCTTAATGCTGTACTCATATCTTCACAAAATTTGAAAAGCTTTCAATAAAAATTAAGTCTTTTGTACATGAAAAATCATATTTATTAATTATGTGTTTTGACTAAAGATTTGTCTGTGAATAAATGAAGTCAAAGTGTTGACTAGTCTGAATGCAAAGTGATTTTTATATTAAGATTAAAAATTTATTTATTTTTTCTCTTATAGGTTTCAAATTTAATAGCCTCTGAAACCTCCTAAATGAATATCAAACATTTTATTCAGTAAAACTTTATATTTTGTCTGTTATTTTCTCTACTCTAAATCTGTACAAACCCAATCAATTTGACCATTCTTGTAACAATCACAAAAATTACGAGATAAATCTAAATTTTGCTTTTTCATTTTAGAATGACTGCAAATTGTAACATGAAACTACACTTGTTTATCCTAAACAGCTAAAGGCTCATAACAGTATAGATCTGCTTATATTTAATTTCATTGTTTTAATGCTCTTTTAACCATTTCTACCTAACAAACTTTCCACACAAGTTATAAATCACTCAGCAAATGTGTAGCTCACATTAACCTATTAAAGTGCTTAATACACAAGCTGCTTGCTAGCATACCTAGTAATGAATTTCTATTATTGTTATTGTTTTTCATTATTTTACCTAATCTAATCTAACCTTACCTAACCTAATAAGTTTCTAATTTTTATATTTTATAATAATAAATAAAGAAAACATGAAAAACAAGAAATACAGTACTTAACTGTGTCTTCTTATTTTTTACTATTGACTGTCAAAGAAATCTAAGCCTACTTTCTTATACTAATATAAAATAATTTGTATTCAATTAAATAATGCATTTAAGAACAGAAAATAATACATGCACAAAGCAAATAATGTTCATTGACTATTATAATTTAACTGGCTTTCTAACTATACGATAAGAGCCTTTAAAAACTCAACTAAGCTTGTTGATGTGAATATCGTGAGAGAATCTTTCAAACTAAAGGTGAAATAGACAACTCTCTGTACAGAAAACAACATAATATGTCACTTGACAGATTAAAACTTTGGGTTTCTATTGGCTATAAATAATATAGTATAAAACTTCAGAGAGAATTATTAGCAATTTGTGAAATAGAGGATGTGACAGATGGGTTTAGCAAGTGGGTCTGATTTTCTAGTTTATAGCTCCATAAACAATTAAGTTTGACAGCAATAAAATTATGCTTCAGCTGAGTAATATCTACATTATAAATGAGTAACTTATATAAAATTCTGTAATTCTGTAAATAAATTACAGAAGAGGGAAGACCTAGAGAATAAATGTCACAATTTTCATACAAGCAAATATTGTTTTTTTTAATATTACCTTATAAAATTAACAATATAAAACTTTTATAGTATTAAAATTTGATTTATTAACTATGTTTTGATGCCAAGTTTATTTACATAAAGTGTTAATAAAGTAGTTTAATTAATTTTGAATGTAACTCTAAAAAGTAGTGTGACGTGCATTTTGACCTACTTGTAGTGAGAGGGTTAAAGGTATGTTAAGATAGGAATTTAGACTTGAAGGATGTGGATGGTAAGGTTTGTATTGAAAACTATAAGATAGCTGAGCTTTTAAGTGTTTTCTTCTATTCGGTTTTTATAAGAGAGGATGTTAACAATATTCCTCATTCTGGGAATACTAGGGAAAATATTGGAATTGAGAATTTTCTTTGTTTTTTTTTTTGGATATTCACACAAAGCTACTCAAAGTCTATCTGCTCTAGTAATCCCTAATTTTGAAATAATAGACTAGAGGGAAAGCAGCTAATGAGCAGCAGTCACTGACAACTCTTGGGTTACTTCCATCTAACTAAATAGTGGGATTTAACCATTAACCATTAAATGTAATCATAAGCTCTGAAGTGCAGAGCATGATTTTTTCTTGGTGGTAACAGGACAGGAACAATGGACCTGCAGATCCATAGTTTAACATGCTAACTACTGGGCCACAATTAGCCCACTGTTTTTGCATATTCTGCAAACTGCTTTGAAAAAAAAAGTACCTTTAATTCATTTTGGATAAGTCATTTAAGCCACCAAAGCAGTGTGAGGTTGCTAGTAGCAAAGATACTTTAAAGAAATAATTATAAAAAACTTTAAAAACACATTTAAACATCTTCAGCAGGGAGGAATTCGAAATAATTATAACCATAATACTAAAAAACTTTGAAATAATGTTACTAATATTTTAAAATCAAACCATAAGAGTTGTCTTGGAAATCTTACTTTCATAGTGGAAAAAAATTCAAGAAAATCTGATAAAAGAAGTTTTGTGAATTGAGCTAGTGAAATACGATATTATGAAAGAAAATGAACATGGATTCATTTAAGGAAAATCTTCCCTTACTAATCTTTTAACTTTCTTTCAAGTATGTTAAGTGTTATCTGGATGATGGTAAAGATGTGGACTTGGTGTACTTAGATTTAAAAAAAAGCTTCTGATAAGATACCACATCTTTAAGTGAGATACACTTGTGTGATATTTTTCTAAATTTCTATGCAGTTTCTGCAGGTACTTGTTCATAAATTGGAAGTTTAAAGATCATAAACATGTGTTAATCCTCTTGCATTTGTAAAAGTTACATGTTTCAGTCTTTCTCCTTGAGTTGAGTTGGCTGCATGGGTGTCAGGGAAGTCTATACACACAGATCAATATAGAAACCTGTGTGACTATCTTGATTTGAATGTTGACTGTTGGTCAAAGCAGATAATCTTGGGAATTAAAATATACTGCTCTTGTAACATGGTATAATATTACAGCACTGTAGGAGAATTGTCTCTGCCTCATGCAGATGTATTCCATCTTCAGCCCCAGCAGTCAAACAGAAATAAGGAAATCAGACAGCTAAGTCCTTATGTACCCTATTCAGTAAATAAAGATCTGTTTTATTTGTACAATTTTTTTTCTTCCTTTGTTGCCTGACTTTGATTTATTCATGACATCTAGCATGTTGCTCAAGGAGAACAATTATATTTTGTGAACTGCATTTAATTCTCCAGTTTGGCCAATAATGTTTCATTTTTATGTTTAGGGTAAGGATGTTCCTTAGATAAGGAAAGGGGACTGTAATGACTAAAATAATCAGGAAATTCACCCTTCCTTAACTAGCACAGAATACATTTTTAGTTAGCTATATTAAGGTAATTTTTCTAAATTTTTGTACAGGTGTTCTGCATGTAGAATGGCATTCTTCACAAACAGATGATGAAAGGTTGTAAACATGTACTAATCCTTTTACTCAGATAAAGTTGCATGTGTCAAAGGCTAAAATTTCATATCACTTTGATCTTGTGTCTGAAGAACCAGAGAATTGGCAAGCCCTTCTCAAAGGGTGGTTCAGATACTTGTACAAATTAATATGAATGAGAGGGTTTCTTCTCTACAAAAGTCACTTGAAATAGTTATAGATGAACACAATGTTGGATTTGATATATTGCAATTTTAAAGTTTTGTTTGAATTTTAGCAGTAAATCAGAATCCCCTTTGTCTTTGTCCTATGAAGACATGATATAAAATTCCTTTTTTCTTTATCCTGTGTGGATCTTTCAAATACTCCTTTCAGCCCCGGCAGTCAGTAAGTTGTAGGAAAGTTGTAAGCCAGCCAATAGATAAAATAAACAACTATTGTGAATAAATATTTTATTTGTTTACTTGTGTTTCTTTCTTTCCTGTGCTGTCTGTGTTCAATTTACTCTTTGCATTACATCTGCATTTTATGGATACTTTTAAGCTATTCTGTCAGTTATCAGTGGACCCAAATACCATAGACCAATTAAAAAGTAGTGTTTCGAGGTTGTGTCCAAACGACTTGTTATCACAGTTTATTTTGAACACTACTTTTTCTGTTTGATTCTCTGTTATTGTAACATTTGTAAATCATGGCCATGAAACAGTACTTTTTAAGAGCATATAATAATTATGGCACAGAGAGGGAAGCCACAACTGGAGTAAGGTGTAAATTTGAGAATGCGAGAACCAGGAGAAGCACTTTCTTAGTCTTAGAGTTTTTGCCAGCAATGTCTGAATTCTTGATCTGTCCTCAAGATCATGAGGTTGATAGGTTTCTCACTTGGTTTTCTCAGTTGCATAAATCACAACAATTTACAATGGTCACTTCATGCATACTGAAGCACAGAAAAGTAAAGAAAAGTCATGGTGTCTTTAAGCAGCCAGAACATCCCTAGTCCTACTGGGGTGGTCCCTATGGAACACTAAGACACTTGTTAACTAGCTCAAGAATCAGAAAGTGCTGATTCGAGTCACCTATGGCTAAGGAAAGTGGCAAAATATGCATGGAATGAAGTTCAGCAAACTTCATTGCAGCTGTCAGATGCAGAAGGTAGCATTTTGCTACAATTCAGCATGTTTGAGATAGTCTGGAGCTTTCCAGGCCAGTGAGACATACAACCAAGGAAACAGTGGAAATTGACAAAAAAGTGTGGGAGCATGTCATGTCACCAAAACAATAATGATGTTGCATGTTAACATATAATGAGTTATCCCAAGGATTTCTCATTCCTAAGGATGTGCACATCTATAGACTTTTGAATGAAGATGAAGGACTTCCCCAAATGCACACAGCCTCTCAGCCATGCATCATAAGAGAAGCTGGTAGCAGGTTCCTTTTAAATGCCATCTTATAATTAGGTATGTGAAATAAGTAAGTAAACCATCCAATGTTTGAGGGAATTACAAAGGACTTGAGCTGTTTACAAAAACATTTCAAGCAAGTTTATTCTTCAGATGGATGGACTCGAGATAGGCAGTGTAACATTTGATACTAAGTCTTGATGGTTCTGAGCTCAATATCTTAGAGCATTTGGACAAGCACTAATTTAATACATAAGAGACAGCTGTCAACAAATATTAAATTTTTTTTGTACTCCCAATTATAATTTTTGTTTGGGAAGAAGATATATTTCAACTTCTCATCTGCCTAAATAAAACTTGTCAATATAAGAAACAACTGTAAATCTGTGATCTTTGCATGTTCATGTTTGCGGCTTATTTGTAAAACTTATTATCGCTTATGTGAAAAACTGTAAAATTCAACTACCTGCATTTTTTTATTTTGCAATTTCCAATTTTTAAAGCTTACAAAATCATAAATACAAAATCTAAAGGATGAATTTACTTTCTTTATCACAATTTATTTGCTGTGGAGCTAGGGTTCTTTCTGATATGAATTGTAAATTTCTAAACTTAAAATATATCAGAAGCCTTTCTTTAGACAAATTTCTTTAAAAAAGTCAACTAAATCATTGTTTTATTTATTTTCGAATAATATGTAAAGTTAATAAATTAATTTCATTAGCCTCTCTGCTTTTTAAAATATTTTGCTGAAGTAATTTGATGGGTGATTTTTGCTTTAAAACAACTCATGCTGATAATTTGAAACTAATGAAGTTCTTAATATAGACTTTACCCCAGAATGAGTTTAGAGATTAGTGGGAACTCTCTTTCAAACAGCCATATACATTTTCTTAATAGAAATACACAGAAACGTTTTATAATAGCACATTACAAGATATATTACAATATATTTATCTTATCTTTAATGATATATGAACTATTTTATTTTACATTTCTTTCAACAAAGATTTTGTTAGGCCTGTAATTATGTTTTTCTTATTCAAAAAAGTTGTATGCTTGTTGGGCTGAAACAGATAAAGAAAAAACAAAAAAAAAGTTATGCAAAGATATAAAAATTAGCCTAAATGTTAAACATAAGTCAAAGTTCTCTTTATGGGACAATTACTTACCTTATAAGATGAATAATATAATATAAGAATAAATAAGAAACACCAATGTTTTCACAAATTCATAGATTGTAGAACAGGCATATGTGAATCTGGCTTTCAGTTCAATGGTTCCAACCATATTGCATCATGACATACTGTCACACAATGTCTTGTATTTCATTGTAAATTTACAAAAAACATTTAAATACAAAATCTTTCAATGACTATCATGTTTGAAGTAACTGTGTTTCATATACAGTTATGTTTAAGAGTTACTGATTATTATACATGCAAGTGCAGACATTAATATGCTGCCACTGGAATAGAAAGAGTTAAAGCTTAATCCTGCCCTTCCAGGAAGGGCTAAAAGCATTTTATAATCTTGAGACTTAGAATTAATGCTCATTTAGGTCATTTATATCAGGCAGTAAAGTCTGTAAATATTCAAATAACAGAGTGTTGAATATACAAGACTGTTTAGTGTTTAGTTATTTTGTGATAATGATTAATATTTAATGGTTGTTTAGTTTCAGGACAGAAGTGTTGAAGATTGATCATTTTAAGTGTTAGTTGTGACAAATTTTGTTACATAACTCTCTATGAGTCATATGTTGTGTTTGTAATTACATTGTTGTCTAGGCTTTACTAATATTGTTGACATCATGTTACATGCTTTTCTCATTACCTTAACTGAGTATTGTTCCATTATAGCTTTGCAAAGTTTGTCAAAAATCTGATGCCTCAGTGACAATGTATAATTATAGGTGATCAAGTGAGTGCAAGTCAAGTTGAGTAAAAGTGAAGTGAAAGTAAAAGTTCAGTCAGAAAAAAGAAAACACAAAGTTAGCCAGTGTGCGAGTGATTAGCCATAACAGGCAATATCTTAAAGAGTGTTTAATAGAGATAAAAAGAGTAATTTGTCTTGTCAAAGGGTGTTCTAAAATAATTGAACCCATCTGTGTGGACTATGACGAAAAGGAGACAAATACTTAAAGTTAGAGATACAACTAAGGTAATTCACAGAGTAACATAAGTGAATATACCACAGACTGTATAGTAAAAAACAAGGTAGAGAAAAATATTTCATTTTGTCAACTGGATTCTATTGTAATTGAATCAGCCTGAGTGGACTTTTGACAAGAAAAGGGAAATATTTTGAGTTTTAGTTAAAAACTGTGATTTCCTATAGTGTAAAGAATTTTTGTACATACATTTGACTTGTTTGAATATATTATTTAAGAACAAGTGGATTGTGTGCTGTCTGTTTATTGTTCCAATTTATCGCCAACAAGTCACAGACACTTACTGTAAAAGAATCCAAGCCCATATTACTTAAAGCCCTGACAGAGCAAAAAATTCAAACATATATTTTATTGTAAACAAACTTACTGTGCTGGTAGGAAGAACAAGTAGGCTCATAACATTCATCCCCTTCCTCAACAGTTAAATCAGCATGTTGTAAAAAGTGACTGCTGAAGTTCCCACACAAATCGACTTTTTCCATAGCAGCCAAAAAGTTTTCCATTTGATGATCATGCTTGTGTAATTCTTTTTTCCCTATGGCACCCTGGGCTGCTTCCTCTTCATGATCTGATGTGTCAGGCCCTTTCACAATGTTTGCCCTTGCAGCATCTTGAAAGTAAACAGTGTATTTTTTTTTTTGTATTTCCATTTCATTTTTTCATACTATATTTCAAAGTATCAGTTTCAGATAAAACTGTAAACTGTAGATGGAAGGTACACAAATTTAAGGAAGATGAAAACTACAATTTGCATGTGGTTTTAATATGCTTTTAATGTTATTTTGTTAAATTTTACATTGAAATTAAAAAACTACTATATAATTAAATGAACAGAAATGCTTAAAAGAAAAACATCTATATTAATTTTAATGATAAAATTACTGTTTTATTCATGAAAAGATAAAATCAGACTTGCATACACTAACACTGTGTGCAAGAGTAGGGGTCAAAGTGTGCATGCCACAGAATGCCATTCAATAGGGTATCATGTAGTTGATGCCAGTAAATTAACTAATTCATTTTACTGTACATTACTAATGTAGTAGCAGACAGTGGCAGAAGAAAATAAATATCAATATCAGATACAAGATACAGAGATACTGAAAGTTATAACTGTCCTTAACTGAAAATGTATTTCCAACAGATACTTACCTCTACTCACATAATAGCTTTTCTTGTTCAGTGCTGTCCTCTATATGCACAATCTTTTTGCTCGCCACTAGCATTGATACACCTACCCCATGTGTTTAATGTGGTACAGCTGCAATATAGCATGCAAATAAGCATGCAACAACCCTCCAACAATAGAAGTATGACACACTCTCCTGGCACAGTTGGCTCTCTCTATACTGTAGTACCCAATCTTAACCTCGAGATTAGGCAAAACAAAAGTACCAAAAGTGGGGAAGAAGGGTGGGAACTGTGAGAGAAGGTATCTATCATAAATACATTTTCAGTTTAGGAAAATTATAGCTTCCAATACTATACCTTACTTCCACTCACATAATAGCTAGAATCACACACTGAACTGATTGATGGCCCAGTGCAAAATTTACCAAAATGAGCACCCTTTGGAGAGCAGCTGAAGAGAGCTCATGGAGTGTGACATCTTTCTGTAGAGGAACACAATCGTGGGAGACTGCACCACATATAAACCAGGTATACTCTTTGCCTCCAGGTTCACCACCCCAGCAGCTAGGAGCTGGTAAGTAGCAAAGACTTCTATATTCAACTCAAAGGGGGGGGGCAATGCAGTGGGGAGTTCAGAGGAACACAACCCTGGAGAAAGTGCAATGGGTGACCACAAAACCCTATTTTTTAAAGCAGGCCAGTACCAAATTATGCAATCAGGATTGGAGGCATGGGCAGCTATCCTGACACTGCTTTACTCATGATAGTCCATGAGTTGGTACAGTCTGGGACAGACATAGTTATGATGCAAAACACTGTGAAGATGAAACTACTAGCAGTCTTGGGGAACACCCCATCTCAACAGTGGTCATTACAGACTGGAAAGGTCATACAATGCAGATTTATGGATTAGTGTGCCTGGGCAAGCACCATTCGCAACAGAGTGGGATCTAGCATGTGAATTAGTGAATCTGAAAGAGAAATAGAAAAATAAACCTACCCACTCACAGTTGAACCGAGGTGTGGACAAGCTGGCAAATCCATCCTGTAAGGGTGGAAGGGGAAATATCACAGTGAAAAGAAGGGTTTCAACAGGTAAACAAACAGGAACCATGGAAAGAAGCCTTGTGGGCAATATAAAGTCGGGAAGCTCAAACAGGATAAAGAAGATGATCCAGACTCATTGGAAGGGAATACAAATGGGAAATGGAAGGTAGGGAAATAGGACTGTATGTTACATCACCTTCACAAGCCATTAACATCTTAGGAAAAAGACTGTGATCTGGATACATGGCAATATAGGTATGATGATAAAGGACATAATAGGTCGAGGGTGGAAACATCTGACCTATGATGACTACAAGTAAAAAGGAGCAAAAAATAGATTTTATGAGACAAACAGTACAGGGAACAGGTGGCCAAGGGTTTCAAAGGAGATTGGGTAAGGACACAGAGAACAACAGTGAGGTCCTAATCAGGAAGGTGTAGGATGAAGGAGGCAAAAGAAATAAAACAAAACAGAGAGAAAAACACTCATGGGAATGTGAGAAATGGAAGGTATTGGACAAGGTGGCTCTATAGCCAACAACGGTAGATACAGCAAAACAATTGTTGAACAGGCAGGTAAAAAAATTCAGAAAAATGAGGAACAGTAGGACAGGAAGGGGCATAATCATGGCACAGAGAAAACTGGTGAAAACATGCCATTTTCTTTGATACACCAATAAGAATGGGTAGAATGGGAAAGAAAGCTACCCATATGGAGAAACAAGACCACCTAGCAAGGGATTGGGCAAATGCGTTGCGTGAAGCCAAAATATGGTGACATTGGAATGATACACTGGTAATGGAGGCTGTCGAGGTAGGGAGGAGAATAGCAGTAGTTGTAATGGAGGTATTGACTGAAGGTAGGTAAGAACTGGAAACTAAAGTTGAGCAGGACAAAAAGGTGCAAAGAGAAGGACCTGACACAGGGTGGACTGGTTAACAGATAAAATTTGGGGAAGAAGACGGATAGGTGGATAGGCATAAAGGTAAAGGTGGGACCAATCTTGACTGAAGCCATCTTCTGCTAAAGCTAAAGGATGTGGGACTGGAAACTAAAAAAAAAGGGGGGTAGTTTGGTACCATACTAGTCGTACAACCACCAAAACACCTGAAGATTGAGGGGCCACTTCATGGGGGGAACCTTGTTGGGATGAGACAATTGATCTGCAATAAGATTAAAACCTTCTGGAACATGACACTCCAACGTGGAACACATAAGGGAAGGAGCACATATCCTTCAACAACCTCGCAGGAGAGGAGTGGAGAACCTCAGACATGAGATGGATGGATGTAGAACTATCTCAAGAGGATGAAGAGGGACAAGCTGAGGTGAGTAAATTGGGCTTGGGTAAATCTCACAGAGGTATCAGGATCAGAATGCCATAGCTGGATCAAAGACTCTAAGGTTTGAAAGTCAAGAAACAGAAAATTCAAACAATGGTACACCAAAGCATAATTATCAGAGGTATAAGGGGTACAAGGCATGCTGACTCCAAAATGTAACTGTGCTACAAACTGGTCAGCATAAATCCCAATATCTGGTAAAGGAAAGAAAACCAGGTAATCAGAGACAGAATGTAAAAGGGAAGGAGAAGAGTCATATGACTCAGGAGTCACAGACAAAAGGTAACATACCTGTGACATCATATCCAGAAAGACTGAAGATAGTCTGGTGGCATTCACAAGGGGAAAATGACAGGATTGCACAGCAAAAGAAGAAAGTGAAAAGATGCTATTCAACTCTTCATTTTCTTGTACAGGTTCACCAGAAAAAGGAATATCTGGTCTGGGATCAGGAGACACTACAGGCCACTTAATAAGACTTTTATTCAAGACATACTAAAACTGAGACCTTCTCAGCTTAAAATGTGGAGTCTGAAGCCTGAGAAACTACAAGTTGAGGTACATTAGCAGCGAGTTAAAATGTGAAATTCATAATTCAACTGAGAGTGGAGAACAAAATTAACAACTGACAGTAATTCATGTTTAACTGCAGAGAAAATAAAGGCAGAAACAACAATGTTGCTGAAGAAATTGAAAAGTGAAATTTCAACATGTCTTCACACTACTGTGCCAAATTGAGAAGTGAAGATTGGGTTCTAAAGTACAGAGGGATGCCAGGAAGGTGTGTCACACTCCTATTGGTGGAGGGTTGTTGCATGCTACAGTACCACTGTACCACATTAAACACTTGGGACAGGTGGAAGTATCGAGGTTAGTGGTGGGCAAAAAAGTTGTGCATATAGAGGGCAGTACTGAATGAAAAAAAGCTATTATATGAGAAGAGGTAAGGTGTCATAAAAAAAAACTGTAGATATGCATTTTAAAGAAAAATCAGAAAAATGAAAATGATCAAATTTGACCTGAAATTCATGAAAATAAAATTCAAAAACCAAATATCTATACAGTTTCATATATACCAATGGCACTACTGACTAAACAATTAAACACTAGCAAAGAATTTATTCCATAAATTGTGAATTTGAAGTTTTTACAGGTTTTAGAGTATTATCAAAACAAAGTAATATACAGCATGACTTTTAAAAACACGAACATGGCAGCAGCTAGTACTCTTAAAAGCTTCTAGGCAAAAACTACTGAAACTATATGAACACTACAAATGTAACATGCTCATATTGAATCTATCTAAACCTAAAAAATTATCTTAGACCGAACACGAGGCAACAAAATTTTTAAAATTATGTGTGGCTATGTTACCCAAAACATAATCCAATACATTTATCATTATCAAACAACACATAATTCTTTCCCAGCATTATCACTATTCAAGCCTTAATTCAACTATCAGCAACTGGCAACAACCTATTAATTCTGTTAACTTGCTTCTTTCTTAGCTTTTAATTGACATAAGTAACTGCATACACCTAAAGGGTACATTCAATTAAAATCATTAAGCTTGATCTCTCACTCCTTTATTTTATTTTTCATCTATGCGTTAGTATAAAAGAGCAAAACTTATGCCATGTTAGTAACTTATGAAGCTAGTGATGATTTAACAAAAGTCACATACACTCACATTTCCATGCTCAATTCCATAAAGTAAATTACAAATGATTTACAAATAAAATGCATATAAAATAAACACATGTCAAAAGATTAAAAATTCACGTTTTAATTAACAGAAAAACTAAAAAAGAAAAAAATCCAAGTAAAATTATTAATAACCATTATTAGGCTCTCCTTGTAAAATTAATGCACCAGTGTTCCATATAAGGGATGAACCATCCCAATTCCCAATTGAAAAACAGCCACTTATACCCCCAAAAATATTTAGGACTTGTTTTACAGCCCTGGAAAAAAAAAGGCAATACAACTCCTGTCAATTCCACAGTATTACAGAAGAAAGTGTATATTTTCTCTGTGACTGCCATAAATTTCTACTGATACACTCAAGAATGACTGATTAATGCCACAACCAACAAATGTTCAATTTACGTAAACATTCAAAAATAAAATAATAGACCAGGATCCTTTTCTTTATTACTGTGCTTTGATAGGCCTACAGTAGAGAGAATACTATAACAATTTAAAAGTATATATTGTTGTAAGCTATATTTTTTAATATTGTAATTAATTTATTGTTAGAGGGAGCTGTGGTTCATAATGATGACATTTAAATAGGCCTAGAAAATTCTAGGGGATTTGACCACAGGTTTTCTAGATAGTTGTCAAGATTACTAAGTTATTTCAAGACAGTAGAGTCATTTATTGTCAGTAAGGTAAATCAGTCAGTGTCTTTTGTTATTTTTTCGTTTCAGACATGAAGCAGTACAACTAAGTATATTCTTTCAGTTAGTGTAGTACAGTTAGCATCATTTGTAAATGTGGCTTACAACTGCGTACAGTGAAGGCAGTTTGTAAAATACTTTAAGGAAAAAATATACTAACTTGTTGTCATTTACTTGGACTCGACTTCTAATTATTTTCACTAGATAACTTAAAAGAACCCACCAACAAAAGAACAATGTTACAACAATATTAATAAATAGTAATTTAAGATGAAAAATACATTTTATAGATCATAATATTAAAGCTGAAAAAAATCATGAAAAAAAATTAAAATAAATAAAGAATACAGTGGAAAATATATTACTATAAATCAAAAACAAATACCCTATCAAGTGGTCTAGTCTTGTGTAATGGTTCCTGAAAAACTACTAAGAATTTTAAACTATTTCAAGCCAATTGATACAAGGCTACTGTCCCCTGTAAAAAAATACAAAGATATTATTGAAACAGTGATATAAATTGTTAACAAATTGTGACTAACAAAAGCTGAAAACATACCAGGGTCTCACACTTAAAAAGAATAACTGATAATTGGAAAGCTAAATTTGGATAGCTTGCTAATGATTCCAGTATACAAGATAACAAAAAGACTTTTTATCATGGCAGAATGACACACCAAGAGTTTCATTACACAATCTGTACGGATGCTGAATTGGACAGTACATTTTCAAAAGGAGGTTCAGGTTTTTTATTTTGTATCTGTCCAAAGTAACTTTGCTATTTGTACAGGGGGTTTAGATTAGTAAAAACACAAAATATTGCTGCACAGCTTCAATAACTGACCTGAAATGGTAGATATTCAATTGTCTACATGCACATAAAATACTAGCTATAATATTTACAAACATAAAAATTTGTTAAAAAACAGATAAATATTTCATTTGGTAGCTAAATAAAATTTAAATCAAATTCAATGGAAAGTTAGTATGTTCAATCTGGTAATACTAATTCCAATACATAAGATAGGGAAGAGAGTTTGTCATTGCTGAATGACAAACCAACAAATTTTTTCTGCACAATTTATACAGATGCTAAACTGGGCAGTGCATTTTCAAAAGGAGGTTCAGGTTTTTAACTTTGTTTTATATTACTGAGTCTGTCTAAATATAGCTAAGTAAACAGTTAGTTTACAGCAGCTTCAGTTTATCGTTTTTACATGATGACCTATTGAAGATAGATTACAGGCCTGTCAGGATATACAGTGTTAAACGATGGCAGAAGTAGATGTAAACGACAGTGGCAAATAGGCCTATATATGCACGGCTGTAGTAGCAGCAAAAATATTGTAGAGGTTACAGCCACACTATATAACCATGCTGAATGATTTTGATAAGTGGATAGAGAGTGGTGAGCTACTTGGGCTCAAAGACAGCAATCTATGAGAGTTTGTTAAACAACAAAAGAAACTAGAGAGAGAATAGCATAAGCAGAGAAGAGAGGAAGAAAGATAAAGACTGAAAGAAGAACGTGAACATGAAAAACAAGCCCAAGAAAGAGAGACACAAACAGAGGAGAGAAAGTAGAGATTGGAAAGAGAGAATAAGAACACAAATTGAGAATGCCAGGCTCACCCAACAGAAAGGTGGAAGACACAAGAATAATAATGGGGTTGGGGACAGCCAACACAAGCTGCTTAACTTTGGTGAACAGAAAATTAACATGGATGCTTTCCTGGAAACATCTGAAAGTCAGAACTGGGACAAAGGTGACTGGGCAGTCTGTATCAGCCCTCTTCTCAAAGAAAAAGGCCTACAAGTGTATGTTGGCCTATGACAAGTTAAAAGTGGCCTTGCTGAACCTCTATGAGCTTAACAGGGAAGGTTTTCACCAGAAGTTCAGAAAAATCAAACTACACACTGGAGAAACTACATTTCAGTTTGTGGCATGTCTACAGTGATACTTTGGAAGGTGGATTGATATGGTCAAGTATGAAGATAGTTTAGAAGGACTGACAGATCTACTATATACATGAACAGTTCATGATCATTTACTCCACTCACATGTCACTGTTCCTAAAAGAGAGAACAACGAAAAAGTTGATCAAGCTGGCAGAACAGTATATGGAAGCCCGAAAAAGTTAACTGGCAAATCCAAGAATAACCAATAAAAACGAGGAGTGTCTAACCAGAAGCAGGATGCCACAAAAGTTGACAAGAATTCAACAGACAAAAGGGAGAAGAGATGCTATGCTTGTTATAAAATGGGGTCCCTTGCAAGTGAGTGCAAGTCTGTCACCAACAAGCAACAGCAGAAATCTCAACATAAAGCAGACTGTCACCAAGCATTCTGCTGCCACAAGAAACAGAACAGAGACAACTTGATAGATTCACTACAAGAAGGAAGTGCTATCCCATTATTAAATAGTGCATTACAGATGGTCAGCTCAGGTTAGCAAATGGGTCAACAGCATCAGTGGTGATTGGAATATGTGACAATCATTGAGAGGTGAGAACAAAATACAACATGCCGGTAGGGGAAGGCTACATCAGAGACAGGAAAGTGAAAGTTTTATGAGACACTGCATGGAATAATGCAGCAGTGAGAACCATTCTAGTAACTGATGACCAGGTAAGATACATTATTTTGTGCTAATTGATGGGGCGGTAAGAAAATTTCCCATAGCGGAATAAAGGTGAACACTCCATACTGTGAGGCAGACCTTGAAACCATGCGTATGAAGGCACCCATCTACGATTTAGTGATTGGCAATATACCAGGTAGTAGACGTTTGGAGGAAAGGTGACATCCTGAATGTAAGTCTAAAAGAACTGAAGGAAGCACAGAAGAAAGACCCTTCACTACAGAAACTTAGGGACAGTGCTCAGGAGAAAGTCAAGCACAAGACAAAGGGGAAAGGTACTTATATAATAAAGGACCAGAAGGGAGAGCTGTAATGGATCTATCAAGGTAGTTCTACTGGGGAAGTTAAATAGATCATAGTACCAACAAATCCCAGACTCAAGTGATGAAGTTTGCTCATGAGTCAATTATAGGACTCCATCTAGGAGCAAAAAAGATGACAGACAGAATCATCAACAACTTCCTTGGCCAGGGTTCATCAGGCCAAGTGACATCTGCCAAAGGACAGTACCTAGAGGGAAGGTAGCCAAGGTGTCACCGCGTGAGATGCCTCTCATAGAATAGCCATTCAACAGAGTAGCTAGTGACTGGATCAGACCACTAGTACCTTTATCTGACAAGAGCAACCGGTATGTGCTGACAACAGTTGACAATGTGACACATTATCCAGAAACCATAGCACTGCTGAAGATAGAGACAGAGAGAGTAGCAGTAGCCTTCCTGGAAGTATTCTACAGATTAAGCTTTCCAAAAGAAGTCTTGAGTAACAGGGGGACCCAGTTCATCTCAGACGTGATGTAAGAGATGCGTAGACTCATTAGCACTAGGCAGCTCTTTACCACCCTGTACAACCCCAGATGTAAAGGACTTTGTGAGAGATTCAATGGAGTCTTAAAGAACATGCTGAAAAAGATGTGCCAGGAGAGACTGGAACAGTTACCTGCAGCCAGTAATATTTGCTAACCGAGAAGTCCCACAAGCAAGTACAGGATTTTCACCCTTCCAGTTACTATACAGAAGAACAGTACAAGGTCCAATGCAGATATAAAAAGAATTGAGAACAGGAGGAGAAGAGACAGAAGTGAGGAACACATACCAGTATGTTAGGCCTCAGAAACCAACTGGAAGAGACCTGTCAATTTGCTCGAAAAAGTGTGTATGCAGCTCAAGGCAATCAGAAGTACTTTTATGACAAGAAAGCTGATGCAGATATAAAAAGCACTGTGGACAGGAGGAAAAGAGACAGAAGTGAGAAACATATACCAGTATATTGGACCTCCAAAACCAACTGGAGTAGACCTGTCAACTCGCTCAAGAAAGTTTGTATGCAGCTCAAGGCAATCAGAAGTACTTCTATGACAAGAAAGCCAAGAACTGATGTTTAAAGGTCGGACAGAAGGCACTGGTTCTGCTACCCACAGATAACAACAAACTCACTCAGCAGTGGAAAAGACCTTCTGAAGTGCAAGAAGTGGTCAACAGAATGGACTATAAGGTGAAAGTAGATGAGAAGACCAAGATCTACCACACCAATCTGTTGAAGAGGTACTTTGAGAGAGAAGAAGACCTAATGGGTGCAGCTATTGAGGTACAGGTAGACATTGAAGATGTGGCTGTCATACATGCAGAACCAGAAGAGGATGACTTTGTCATGTAAGATGAAGACCTATTAAACCCAAAACTACTAGGTGGAGATGAGATGTACAAAGACATGAACATCAGTGAAGAACTGACTGGCAAGCAGAAGAGTTACAAGATCTACTGTGCCAGTACTTGAATGTCTTCACAAATAGACCAGGCAAGACAGACCTTGTACAACACAAGATTAAGTCCACGACCAGGAATCCAGTCAAGGTGAAGTCCTACCAGTTGCCCTATCCAATGAGAGACTTTATCAAGCACGAAGTTGAGGTAATTTTAGAAGTTGGAATCATTGAGCCTTCAAATTCAGCCTTCTGTTCATCAGTGGTAATCATGGAAAGGAGGGACAGCTCAAAACCATTTCTGCATAGACTTCCAGGAGCTGAACCTCATGATGAAGTTCAACACTGAATCTATGGGAAACCCAGAGGCTATCATGGCAAAACTAGATGGAGCCACGTTTTTTACCAAGATAGACCCCAGTCGAGGTTATTGGTAGATCCCAATGGAAACAGAATCTAGAGAAGACAGCTTTTGTGACATGAGACAGATGCTACCAGTTCAAGAGGATGCCATTTGGTTTAGTAAAATCAGTAGTGACATTCAACTGCACAATGAGGAAGATGTTTCACAGAACTAACAACATCAAGCATTATGCAGACAACATTCTAACCTGTACAGCCAGATGGAAAGACCACCTGAGGAAACTTAGAGATGTTTGGGCAAGTGAGGGCAGCAGGTCTGACCATCAAACCACCTAAGTGCTACATCAATTATTCTGTGATGGATATTGTTAGACAGAAGGTAGACTACTGACAGATAGCCATGGAAGATGAGAAGTTAATCTGCATAGAATATGTATCAGCTCCAATGACCAAGCAGCAAATCAGGTCCTTCCTGGGGTTAGCGGGATACTATAAGGAAGTAACTGTACCAACGACTGACCTGACCCAACCACAGGAAATGACATTCCAGAAGTTGAAGAATATGTTAGGAAGTTCACCAATCCTTAGAATGCCAGACTTCAACAAACCATTCATACAAATGCATAAGACATTGGAATTGGAGCAGTAATTCTGCAAAAAACATGTAGATGGACTGTTTCCTGTAATATACACAAGTAAAAATCTGTTGAGTAGTGAGTGTCTGACCATATTTGCTATTCGAAAGTTCCAGCACTTCCTCTATGGGAAGGAGTTCATCATTCAGATGAACTATCAGCCCCTTGCAATAATCTAGAGGTGCAATAGAGACAATGCAATGATCATGAGGTGGGCATTGCACTTCCAGAAGTATTGGTTCTGCATTGAGGCCATCAAGGAGACTGCAAATGTTGGTGAGACTGTATGAGTGGACTTTATGAATGAACTGAAAACAGTCTTTATATATAGTTATTGTAAATATTTTTCTTGAAGAGGGGCTTATTGTTAGTTATACACGATTATTTTTGTTTAAGTTTAACGCAACAGTTATGATTTAGATCATTATATAGTGAGAGTATTAAATTTAATTATTTTTAGAAGATAGTTTATTGCAAGCATGTATATGTAACTGTTTACAAATCATATGATGTGTAATTCAATAGTTATTAATTGGTGATTGTTATATTATTGCATCATGTTACAAGAACCTTCTGAGTTTTTCACGTTGTTTTAATTCTGTATTATTACATCATAATATCTAGTAGCGTGTGTGGAATGTTCTGTTGGGATATAGATACGCATGGAAAATTTAGTTCAATAGAAAGATCTAGAATGAGTGATTGTGAGTTTAGCCATAAAGAGAATACTGTTGCAGTTTTTAAAGTGAAATTATCACAGACTGTATGGTAGCAACATAGCAGGAAGAATTATTCGCCTTGTCAAATTCTAATGTAACTGAACGAGTCTATGCGGACTTTGATGAAAAAAAAAAAAAGAGATGATTATTTAAAGCTCTGGATACAACTGTGATAACCAACAGTGTAACAAACATTTGTATACATACTTGACGTGTTTTAATATATTATTTTAAAATCTGGACTGTGTGCTTTGTTTATTGTTGATATTTATTGCCAACAAGTTACAGGCACATACTGTAAATATTCCAGTAAATACATAAAACCTGACATAGTGATACATATTATACAATTTTTCATCAAAATGCACAAGCTTTTACATCATAACATCAAGCACTCCTGACATTTTCAAATTAAAATAAATTGTTTCAAGTGATTCCACAGATTCACAATCTATCACATTAATAAATAAATACTTTGAATCAGATCTGCACTGCAGTCAACATAAAGTGTAATCAGTGCCTGACATAGGCTCACATTAGAGATTCTTAATAGCAAAAAAACAGCAGAGAAAGGTGAATAAAATTGAACATATCCAAGAAATTTCAACTGCAAAAAAACACAGCTTTGACATATATACATTAGTCAATAGAAGAGTTCTGTAATGAGCTTGTGGAAGCAATAAAATGAAGTGTTTGTGAGATTGGCCTTGATGCACATTTCACTCATCTTCTTGTCTTATGTTCTAGATGCTGATTACTTGTAGAAAGAAAATACTCTATTCTGTGCAACCCTTGCCTCCACTGCCAGGGCTGAGACATGCTTCATCTGTATGAACTCAGCCTGTGTGTGACCGAGTGTGTTCCAGGCTTTATCAATATCACTATACCACTAATATGGGGTGAACCTTTTGCAGAAGTTGTTGCTTTGACTTTGCTTAAACATGGAGAGATATCTGAGAATATAACCACTGCCAAAAAGCTTGACATTCTTGTATGGGTTTCTAAATTGTTTTATACCACTAAGGCTTCCAGTCTTCACTTTCTCCTCACACATGAAGTGATTACTGCTAACATTGTGTCCCCTATGCCAGGAAAAGATGGCATTCCAGATAAGGTTGGCAAAAGCAAGGTCTATACAAGTGTCCCTGTCTTCTCCTTTGTTCTCAGCAATTCTTGTTCAATCACTCAAGTTTTGCCATAAGTTTCAATGTGCATCTCTGGAAGGATGTCTGGCATTGAATAATTAATGCTAGATATATAGGAGTGTTGTAAATCAAGATAGGCAGGAACTTCCCATTTTCAAGCACGATGTACTGTGTTCCCCGTGTACACATTGGTGATTCAGATGCATGTGTGTAACATTGGGTGAGATATTTAAGCCAGTTTGTACCTCGTAATGATGCTTGTTCCACTAAGAGCTGTTATAATGTTTATAGCAGATGTTGCTGGCATGTCAAACTGTAATTGGCATTCCAGCTTCTGGATAAGCATTTGGTGTTAAGTTTAAACCAGTGAGAGTGAACTGCCTCAATATCTGATAATTTAGTTTCTTGAAAGAGTATGAATTCATAAAATTCAGAGAGTTTCATAAGGCAGTGTTTATCTCCCCTGATACCCCAGACACTGTAGTAATGTATGATAATGTGAGACTGGTAAAGTCTAGTATTTGCCATCTCTGTGTTTAGGCCTTGGTTTCTCTGTTCTTGTCTTCCTGATCACTCAAGATCCCATACTGAATGTTTAAACTATGTTGCTCCCACAGGTAAGACATACTTAATGCATCAAGATGTAAATGCTTACTAAAGGATGGTTTCCAAACATGACTTCTTAATAGCATCAAAATTGTGTGCAATTCTCTCTAAAGCATGCAGTAAAGTGAGCCAACAGCCTTCCACAAATTGAACAAAAACTTTTCTTCAAGTCCCAGTTTATCTTCCAACTTTGCAAAATTCTGTATTTTTTAACAGACAATTTAAAAAACAAAGTACATATCTATGGCTACCTCTTCACAATTTTTACCAAACACATCAAGTCCTTTTTGAAATGCCATGCAAACAGTATGGAGAGTGCAAAACCCTATATCAACCAGACCTCTGTTGTCTTTACCTAAAGGAATACTTAACAACTGTTCTAACAGAAGACTGGGTTCTGAAAACACCTTTTGGATTGAATTTATCACATTTTCTGTAAATATATGCTCAAACAGATGACTGAGGATATATAATTTACACATATTCTGCTGATTCTCTAGAGTAGCAAGCTAAAAGGTCCATTTGCAATTTTACTTCATGATTGGTGGTTTCATAAAAATGCTGAGTGTACTGTGTACTAAAGTCTGAACTGACTTACCAAACAATATGATAAAGAAGAGCCTAGTACTTCTCCAATAATGTGAGAAAGGTTAAAGCTTCCCATCTTGAAGTCTTTAACATTATTGTTATCGTGCATGATTCACAGAATAGGTCATTGATGTCATCACAAAAATAAAATGACTAATTTTCACAGGTATCTTTTAAGTTCCAGTATATTTCAGCTCTTAGACTCGTCCCTTTACGGATCATTACCACCAATTTGGGTTTTCTCATGGCTTGTACTGATGAGGTAAAAAGAGGCATATTTCCCAGTGAGAGGAAATGGCACTACTCTACAGTATTGATGGTTGAGATGAAAACTATGTTTTTGTTGGTACAAAAGTGTTCTTTTTTTTGAAAGAGACAAAGGCCTGCTTGGTTTGGCTGTCACTCCCAAATAGCTCCACACAACAATTGTTTCATACCAGCTGAAATGTTGTTTAAGTTGTGCAAATCATTGTCTTGCATAACCAAACTGCTCTTTGCTGTATAAATATTCAATGGTGTATGAGTTTTTCATGTTTGTCTTCATGGTGAATGCTACAAATAGTGACCTTTTCAAAACAGTCAAAGTAGCAACTAAGGCATCCTATGTTTACTCCACTGGGCAGTAATTCATTATCCTCAATTTAACATAAGTAGTAAACTTGATAATTACCAGGTTATGATGAAGTTTCAGACCCATGGTGCTTCTATTTTGTCAGGAATTGGTAACAAATTAGTGTTGAAACATGGCAAAGCTGACAGCATAAGTTAGAGGTGACCAGTGGAAACAAAAAAAAAACTGAGAAGCCAATTTATAAACTGCTTATTTTGCAAATGTAATGAAAAACATTCTTTTGTTTTCATAAAGCATATATAGATTTAAAACATATACTTCTTTATAGAAGAAATGAGGGGCCTGACATTACTTTTTATCTTTATCAAAATATCTTATTTTGTATATTTATTAGTAACTTCCATGAAATTTTAATTTTTTTAACAATTTTTAGTTTTGTTTTAATAGAAGAATTAATGATATAAATACATATTCCTTAAAACAACCCTAAAGAGAAATACAAAATATTATAACTTGTTTACCATGTTGAACTATGAAGAATTATGTGAACCCTTCTTCTTTCACAAAATGTTATAGAAGCCACTACAATAAGAATGGGTAATTTGAATTCAATGAGATCCAGGTGCATTGTTTTGATGCATCTGTTGCATGGTTTATTCAATTGCAATAACTAGATGAAATAGTTTGAAACAGATTATGTAGCTTCTGTAAATCAAATATCTTATTCTTATGTGACATTTGTATCTATTTTCACCTTTCAAATTTCAAAAATATTTCATTTAAAAAAAAGTTTTATATTATAAAACTGTAAATTTTATCTCTCTCTTTTGAATTTAAAAACAATGCACAAAGTTCCACTGTGTATACAATTGCTGGCATACAATAAAGATAACATTTGTACCATACAAAATTATAAGCAAGCCAAAGTTAATATTTTCTTACAATGAAAATGTATTTCTGATAAGTACTTACACAAAGCTATCTCAATCTTTTTTTCTACCCTCTAAGCACTGCTAAAAATTTTTCATGCTCAGTGCACCAGTCTATATACCCCATCAATTCCATGCCACTTTTGAACATGTACATATCATGTGACTATTCTGCATCAATAGTATTGTGCCACCAATACTGGTGCAGCTACCTCTCTCTGGTATTCTCGCTCAATCCTCACTTTCGAGAATTGGCAGGCTCTAAAAGAAGAACACTGGCAGTGGAGAGGAAGGGTGAAAAGTATGTGAGGTAAGTACCTGTCGGAAATACATTTTCGATGTAAGAAAATGTTAACTTCCAATATGGTTTTATTTCTTCTCACACAAAACAAGTTTAGGTGCACAACATTGAAACCAAGCAGAAAGCAACTGCCAAAATGCACAGGTGTATTCAATGAAAAATGAAGCACACTTGTGGTGTACCATACTATTTCTGGAACAGGCATGTTCTTCACCCTTGAAGTAGGAAATGAATCTGATACAGACAGAAAAAGTATGTGCACAAGTGCAATTTGTTTTAAGAGATGCAACCCATGGTGGAATATAAACCGAATTAGCTATGTACATACACAACCTCATTCAGATGGATAATGTTCCATAACTCATCCTTGGAATTAAATAAAAAAGATAAAAACAAATATATTGTAACATAAGCATTGTGGCTAGGGCATGTGGACCATGTTACATATACTCAACAACTCCAACCATAAGTAAACAGTGTGTCATACATCAAGCAACCGGAATTATGAAGAGGAAGTTAGCTTTTGGCTGAAACCGTACAAACTCCCAAAACCACTGTAGGAGCAAGAAGTACAGCAAACCAAACCCAGCATTACAGGGTTCTGGTATTGCCTAAACTCAACCGTAAAAACATGGTAATATCTGTAACTGCTATTATGAGCTTAAATTTCATAAACAGCTGAAAGTAAAAAAACAAACAAACAAGGACACAGGTAAGTATTATATTTCTTGTTTTTCTTGTATATTCTTTATTTATCATGAAAATAAAATAATAATTCTTCACAAGGTATGCTCGCGAGCAATTCATGAGTTATGTAATTGGATACAGTAACTTGAGCTATGTATTCACCAAGTTAAAGTAAAGAAAATAACAGATAAACTATAAAGTTTAGCCAAGAAAAAAGTATGATATCTATTTAGGATGTTTTAAAGGTTACACAGATGAAATTTGGATATTTTCAGATGAAGAAAAGTATTTTTAATATAAACATGACAATCACTTTGCACTCAGAGCAGTCAACACTTTGATTTCTTACATTCATGGAAAAATCTTTAGTAAAAACACCAAATTAAAAAATCTGGTTATTTGTGTAATGTTTACTGAAAGCTTGCCAAATTTTGTGAAGATATGTGTAGCACTTTAAAAGTTATAGTATGGAAACTCTGATAATTACTTTGGGGTCACGAGGTTGTTGGAATCCATCAACCCTGTAGTGAGAGGGTTAATGTGTGAAGAAGTGACTACAATTTTATTTTCTGTATTTATTTTAATTCTATAGTGCAATTTTGCCTTCAAGGCAGACTGCACACATCCAGTTATGAACAAGTTCATACAACATTATGGAATATCCATAAGTCCTCTATATCACAAGGTAAAAATAATTCCTACATCTTAAAATAATGTTGTCATTTCATCACTTTCCAGCATACCTGAATGATCATCTTGTGATACTGACAGCTTGTTTGTTGAACAGGTTTGTGTCTGGCAGGCTGGGGTTAAGGTATGTTCACATGTAAAATGTGAAGAATGTCCATCTCCATAACTCCACCCATGAGCTTCACCTAGTTGGATTCCAGAAGCAAACTGAGCTGAAATCATAGGTCAATTAACACAGTCAGTTTCCTGAAGTGGTCTGTAATCATATGTAAATAGAAACAAGGGCTGGTGCAATGAACTAATATCAAATGATATAATATAGAGAAATGAGCTATTGCAATATTACACTATTATACGTTTACACATAAAAACAATATTTCGTGCATTATCTAAAATCACACAAAAGCAAACATACTTGAATGCTTGTGGTGATCTGATGTCACATGCACAATACACAAATAATGTTATTTTTCATTACACAAAAATCATGTGCATTTGAAATTAAACAAATGTTAGTGCCTCGATTAAACATTTTTTCAGAAAAGTTGAGAGTATAATATTATCATATTTCAACAAACTTTGATAGGTGGAATAAATTCACCCTGAAGCTCCATCTCAAATAGTTATTTTTAGCTGTTCAAAGCTTGAAATTGCTCATTCATTGAATGTGCTGACAAACCCACAATCCATTACTTAAATTCTTGAGAAAACTGAATATACTAGATCTGATATTGTCATTTTTCTATAACACATAAGATTTTGTTGACAAAAGTAAAACCTTTAACATTTAGTTCTAACATTTCTTTATAAAATGCATGCATTCATATAATTAATGTGAAACACCAAATACACTACAGTAAAGAAGAAAAAAAAAAGGACAAAAAGGCTAGTGATCATAAATGTAAATGAAACATAACTAACTTGCATAAAAACATAAAAATCACCTTGCAGTCAAATGGCAAAACAATTAAACATTCTTAAGTAAATAGATTAGTAACCTTAGAATATTTTATATTTTTCTACTAAAATCATCTTACCAGGTGGTGCTGGAAGTGTTGTTACATCCATTAGGCTTGAGGAACTGTTTCCATTTCCAAGCTCATCAAATGTGTCAATAGCTTGTTCCTGTTTTGCCACAATATAATGGTATAAAACTAATATAAAAGCCATTTGTTTTTTTTTCTAAGATTAAAATATGTTTTGGACCTAAAAATGATTATACAATAAGTATAACATATTAATATTAACTTTTGATCAGAGCAAGCTCCATACTTAGACCAAAAATAAATATCTACCTGGTAATGAGTACATTCTTATAAATTTTTAGCCATAAACCCAATAGTATCTTTCAAGTTATTTAAAACTGTTATTGAAAGCAATATTAAAGAAAGAAGAGAGTATACTTATGTAGCATATGAACACTAACTGTTTGCTTTAAGTACTGTTGAACAACGTAGCAACACTATAATCAAGTAGCAGTATATCTTTACACAGTCCTCCCCAACAGTGTCTTGTGACCAATGAAAGACCATTAAATGTCTCTGATGATGTAACTTCAGAGTAGCCTAACATCTGAGTTACATTACTATGATGCATGTTGCTGTTTAGCTATGGAGTTGAGTAGTAGGTCAGTATTGATAGTATAGCAAAAAACTATTGTTTATGAAGATTCAAATTAATAAATAAATAAAAAATATGAAATGATGTAACATAGTTCATTCAGCCTTTAGTGGAGATTAGTTTCCAAAAGACAATTTCTAACGATCCAAGAAAACGTTTGTATGAAGTGAATG
Source organism: Limulus polyphemus (assembly GCF_000517525.1). Lineage (NCBI taxonomy): Eukaryota > Metazoa > Arthropoda > Merostomata > Xiphosura > Limulidae > Limulus > Limulus polyphemus. The sequence goes on along the minus strand of NW_013667835.1, from coordinate 114,473 downwards.
AAACACACAAATAATCTAATGACCTAGTAACAAAGGTAGAGACTACTTCTCAATGCAAAATTAAAACTGGTGTTTATGACAATTGAGCTAACATTCTGATCAAAATAATTTTAAATAAGATATACTTTAATGAAAACAATTCAGTAATTCTAATTAACCATGATGTACTGAGTGCATTAAACTTGCTTTTAGATATTCAACAAACAATGATTATAATCCTGTATATACCATAATACATATAACACACAACAGCATAGGAATAAAAACTTATGATGATTATGTTGCACTGAACCACCTATTGGGCACTTTTGCTACTGTCACAATTTTTTATTCTAATCTCTGATATTTCACTATCTTACAAGATCTAGGAAAGGACTGTGTACATTTATACATTAAGCTAACAGTACACATTACTTTTTTTATTTTAAAAAGAACAAACTATGAAGTTTAAGTATGCAAAAGTACTTTAGTGATTTAACCAAAGAGCTATTATTTCTATCTGTAAAGTTAATAAATACATTAGTCTTTTCTCACATGAACCTTAAAATAATAAACAGACAGTGAAGCATAATAAGGAAAGCAACAAAGAGGATTCTTGTGACTGACAATGTTTTATACTTCATGCAAAGGTCAATCAAACACTTCTGTTGACCAATTATGCTATAACTTCACTCAGATAACAAAGCTTAATGGACTACATTATGTTAGTTGTTTAGTCATAGAGTCAGTCAAGAAGCAACAGGATGCAAAGCTTTTAACATTTGCAAAAAATAATACAGGCCAGTGTGTGTGTGTGTGTGTGTGTGTGTGTGTGTGTGTGTGTGTGTGTGTGTGTGTGTGTGTAT